>NC_132938.1:19233712-19536742 GCF_034638445.1 Ciconia boyciana
TTTTACTGATCCTTAACAGTTCTAATTCCAGTCATATTTTAAATAGGAATGCAGAGTAGAGCAGCTAGTATATGTGACAGCCTATACAAAACCCTTATAGTAGCTTGGACAGTAGGAAAATAATTGCATTTAATTGAAGTGGAATAATTACACTGCTTTCTGAGAAGTAATTGTGAAAGAGATTATTAGGAAGGCACACTGGAAGGTACAAACTGAAGAAGTCCATCCCCAGGAAAACTAATCTTTAATTACACCATATCCTTATCATAATTAATTAGTATGCACTATTTAAAGTGTTTTTAATAGGCTTTAGGTTAATAAATACAGGAAACCTGCAACTTCCAATTGTTGTCATAATCACCTGTTCTATGCACAGTATGCTCTTGTGTTAAAATCAGATTATTTATTATCATTCCTACTACTTATGAAATGACTTTTTATTTAAAATATGGCAAAAAATAGACAAGTATATTAAATATTCAAATGAACATGAAGTGAAGTTGATAGTTTTCAACTGGAAAATAGAAAACTTGTTAGATTTAAATTGTTGTGTGTTATATTTTCTTCATGCCACTTCAGTAAACCTAGTTTGGCATCTTATAATTTACTGCCTCTGTGAGGGTGGTGAGGCACTGGAGCAGGTTGCCCAGAGAAGTTGTGGATGCCCCATCCCTGGAAGTGTTCAAGGCCAGGTTGGATGGGGCTTTGAGCAGCCTGGTCCAGAGGAAGAGGTCCCTGCCAATGGCAGGGGGCTTGGGACTAGATGATCTTTAAGGTCGCTTCCAACCCAAACCATTCTATGATTCTATGATTAATCTTCCATGTTACTTTCTGAGATTTTACATCAGAAAATAGCGCATGCAGTAACTTCAAGCGTGTATCTCACTTAGTCAGCTTTTTAATAGAGTGCTTTATATTATTTTTTCACTTTTCTTATTCGTATATATTGAATAAAAATTGAGACATTTGATTGAAGTACTTAATTTAAAGTTACACAGCTATTTAAAATCACTCTTGGCACTTTAGAGCAAATTTTAGATACTAAAACAAAAAACACCAATGAGGGAATCACAAGATCGAATGAAATAAATTACATACAACTTAATTAAAAAAAAATAAAATCATGTGGATGCATGAATTTGTAATCTTTTCCATTCATTTTTCACAGAGTTCTGGGCATTCACTCAGTCTAATATTTGAGAATTCCCTGAGGAAGTGTCACTAGCATTAACAATGAGAGTTGCATGGGGGGGGAACAAAAAACCAAAAAAACATTACATACTGTCTTGAGGATATGCTGTTTCTAGTTCAGTGGGGGCTCAGGGAGGGCAGAGGATGTGTTTTGAGACTTCTGTTAGTTCAATAACCATGGAGCTATTTATAGTAAATCAGGCTGGTGGAACTTCAAGGGGAAAAAATTACGCATAACCTCTAAACTGTATAAATGGAGCATTGGTCCATTCATAGCCATTCAGTTGACAAAGAAAATATCCATCAGTATAATACAAGCCTTGGATTATTTGTCTTGGTTTCAGCAACTAAGCATATTGATTATTTTTAGTGTTCACAGCCACTTACAACATCCTGTAACATTCTGCATTACTCATAAATTCCAAGAACAACTGTCAAAATGATTCATGAGGGCTCTCTAGATTTAAACCACAATTCTTCAATATAATGGCAGATGAGTAACCATGTGTAACCAGCAAACCTGTATTCATTACATATGTAGATTCCCCACATAATAACATGATTAAGCTACATAGTTTTTACACACAAAGTCACAGTAATGCATTTTTTTTCTTGAGTTTTAAACAATTCAGTAGTTCCTTCACTTTGTCATAAGCACGCTGTATTGTTAAAAGGTACTGTGCTATCCCACTTGCTTTCCTGTTTCACAGATGTGATTGCACACCTGGATACATAGGTGAGCATTGTGATATTGACTTTGATGACTGCCAGGACAACAAATGTAAAAATGGAGCACAGTGTACTGATGCAGTTAATGGATATACATGTATTTGCCCAGAAGGATACAGGTAAGAAAGATCTGAAGACAGACCAAACATGCATGTCTCTTGTCGGAGTTGCTTTTTTTTGGAAATACTAATTTTTTCTGTTTGTATTTAGTGGCTTGTTTTGTGAGTTTTCACCACCAATGGTTCTACCTCGCACCAGTCCTTGTGATAATTATGAATGTCAAAATGGAGCCCAGTGTATCATAAAAGAGAGTGAACCGATCTGTCAATGTTTATCAGGCTACCAGGGTGAGAAATGTGAAAAGCTGATCAGTATAAACTTTGTCAACAAAGAATCCTATCTACAAATCCCTTCAGCTAAGATACGCCCCCAAACCAATATCACTCTACAGGTAAGATTGCTTGTGTTGCAGATTCTGATCTGGAAAAGAATGTAAATGACTTTTCATAGTGTGGAAAATTAGCCAAAATTGTCATTGGCTCACTTAAAGAGCTTTTAACAGTCTGACCTAAAAATCTAGAAGAGTCACTGGAATAACTCTATTTTCATATTGAAGTAGATGGGCTTACTGATAGGAAGAGAAATAATTTTTCAGGTTGTCCTTTAATGAAGAATTTTATAGTGAAGTAATAAACTATGGCAGTAAATTCAGAGATTCACTTAATACAGCATTTTGATTTAATATTTATTTTTAGTTCTTTCTAAGTGTTTCTTTCTTTTAACTAGATTGCCACAGATGAAGACAGTGGGATCCTGCTCTACAAAGGCGATAAAGATCATATAGCGGTAGAGCTGTACCGGGGTAGAGTGAGGGTCAGTTATGACACAGGATCTTATCCAGCCTCTGCTATTTACAGGTGAACCCAGATGAAACAAATTTCTAACTGAAACAAAACATATATTAATTCCTTATATCAAAGTCACATTTTTTAATAGATGGTTAAAAGAAATATATGCAAATGAATGTGTTGTCAGACATTTAAAACCTATTGCCAAAAGACATAATTTGGCTTGGAAAATAACTCTAATGCAGATATGTCAGAAAGATAATATATATTTGATCCATTAAAACTGAGTAAGAGTTAGCTTTCAGCAGAATATTTATACGTTTGTGTAAAGCTCACATGTGGAAGTGGAGTTTTTTCCATGATGTTACTGCCAAATAATTTCCTAGTGTGCAGGGTAAAGTGCAGAACTATAGTGCATAAGCAGAAATGAAATGGAAGTTTCTCTTCTCTTCTGTGTTAGGCAGTCATATAATGTGGGACTTTTCCCTGGCAAGTGAAGAGAAAGCTGAAAACTTGATTCTGAAAAAAGGCACTACCCTTGAAACAGAAATGGTTTTTTGCTTCCCAAGTCATTAAGAGACAGAATCCACATCTGCTTCTGGAGCATAATTTTTCAGGGGTTTTTTAAGTCAAATTTCTTTGGTTCTCTGAAAAATTACCACCTGAATTCTGGGGAGATTTTATGTAGCTTGTCAAGAATTTGCAGACAGACATTGTAAGAGTGAGCAAAAAGACAACAGGCATCACTTCTTGGCCTTGATTGCCCTATTGTTGCTACAAATACATTCAGAAGTAAAGGGGAACTGTTAAATGAGTTTTCCTTGAATCGTCTTTTTGCTGTATTTATACCTTTTGTGTTGTAAAATTGTGTCTAGTGTATATTTACTTGCTGGAGTTTGTAGCAGCTGACATTGTTCTGCGTTCTATTAGGGACATTTCATTGAAAATAAATGATTTTTAGAAATGATTGCACTCAAATGGCAATACAAAATCTAAAGCTCAAGTTTATATAGCAGGGAAACAATGCTAAACTTTGTTAGGTACCAAGGCGAGTGTGGTTTTAGTAGATTTCTAAAAGCATTCCGCAGAAAAAAAATAATTACTGTAAAATACAATATAAAGTTGTTTAGTAAAAACATAGCCTTTTACAATAAGCATCTTAAGGTTGCTTTTATTTTCTGATGCAATATGTATTTCATAAGGTTTTTTTACAATTCCATGAAATGGCTTAACATGTGGAAATAGTATATGTATTTTAATTGTATAAATTTTCATATATTAAAATAGGATTTGACTTTACAGGAAACTGAAGTATTTAACACAAATTTAAAATTGCACGAAACATTCACTTTTCTCAATGACTACCATTCAAAATAAGATTATTTTTCTTTTCTATCTGGGATAGTGCAAAAGAAGAAGTTTATATTGTTTTGTCAGAAGTTTAATTATTTTTGTTGATTTTTATTTTGACAGGTACAGCTGTCTAAGACTAGGAAGCAATAGGAATCAGGATCATATGTAATTTCAAGTTATTTTTGCTCCTATTTGTTTAATCTATCAAGAATACTTCTTCCCATTCAAAACATATATTCCCTTCTCATCAATTTAATGCTTTCTCCAGTATTACTGGAATATAATATATACTGGTAATTCACACTTGTCCATTTTAGTTTTCTAGAAAAAGATTGGAAAACAATACTCACACAGGTACAATTAAAAACCACAAATGTAGAAGGGATTAATAACAAAGTAATCAATTAACAAACAGTCCCAGTTAGGTTAGTGTTACAGAACAATTAGAAGCATCTCCCCTACACAGCTGATCAGCTGTTTTGAATTATGTGACAAGTGAATGCCAGTGCAGTGAAGAAAGGGATGGAAAATGCAGAGAAGTGTTACAGCGTGATATGGTTGTTTAGTGAAGCAGATACACACTTGTATATTTTATTATTATTGTTATTATCAACCTCCCTTTCATTTCAAATAAGCATGATGGTGAGTTTCTAGGAGATATTTGAAAATTGTCCTGTAATGGTACTGAGATCAACTGTAATGAAGTCTTTTGCCCTTCAGGGAAGTGCATATATTGGAAGCCATGTATACATTTCCACATTTGTATATATGTTTGTGCATCTAGTGATCACTGTACAAATTAGATATTACTTAATTTCTATTTCAGGTTCTAGAAAGGAGTATGTTGTAGCACAGGGTCTTTTATACATTATACTCTAATCCCTTCATCCTTTCCAACCTGTTCCTATTTTTCTAACTTTTGTTTCCAGCCATCCCTGTTTCTAGTTCCTACTGTTTTACCCTCCTAGGATCTTTGTGACATTTCCTGCCCTTTTCCAGCTCTTTACCATCTTTTCACCCATTCATTGCATGTTGTCTTTCTGTACCTTTGTTACCTATTAAAGCTGTGTCCTATCATGTTTCCTGTCCTCCTTTCAGTCCCTCCCTTTGCTTTCTTTCCTCCCTTCCCTCCCTTCATTTTTTTCTAAGCCAGCTAGATCTGATCATCTTTGCTCATAAACTGCGCACAGACATAATCTACATTAACCTACTGATTCACTTTTCCTCTTCTCTATTTCATCCTCCTCCTTGACTCAGTTTCCAGTCCTGTTTTCCTTACAATCCACTACCATCTATTACTCTGATTCTTGCTTTATTCCAACTATTTTTTTGCTCAGTCCTACCTCTTTCTCTTCTTTCTCTGTAGGCCTAATTTTTGCTTTTTCTGAATAAGAACCACACAGTTTCTTTCTCTGTCCATGTAACCTTGATTTAGCTAAGGCAATACCTTCTCTTTGAATGGGTTGGCAGGTGCAGATCCAGCAAGTACTACTGCAGCCCAAAAATACAGCTGGAGGGAAGGTGGTAATCATGTGTGTGTTGAAATATAGCCAGCATGGACAAAGAATTTGGGAATCTAGCCGTCCAGTTTCTGCAGACTTCCATGTTTTCAAGATTTTAACACCTTGCCTCAGTGGATTTTCAGAAAGATGCCAAATGGATAGACATAGTGCCAGCCCACTGCCAAATGTCATGACCTGCAAAGCAGGGTTAATAGAAGCATAAGAGATAGAAGTGTGTTCCCTTCAGTTTGGGAAACTGTCTGGTCTGTTTAGAAAAATAAAAATCAGTTTCAGGCACAATTCAGTATGGAAAATTTTAGAAGAAACAGTTGAAGCTTACCAAAATTATAAATAGCTAAAATAATATTGTGAAATAGTGTCATGGGTTAACCCTGGTAGGCAGCTAAGCACCACACAGCTGCTCACTCACCTGCACTTCCACCCCCAGTGGGACAGGGGAAGAGAAAAGGAAGAGTAAAAGTCAGAAAAATCATGGGTTGAGATAAAAATAGTTTAACAACCAAAGGAAAAGTGGAGGAAGAAAGAAAGAAAACAAAACAAGTGCTGCAATTGCAATTACTCACCATCTCCCATGGGTAGACCTATGCTTAGCCAGTTCCCAAGCAGAAGATAGGTAACCTACGCAAACCCCGCCTCCTCTCCATTCACTGCTGAGCATTATAAGGCGTGGAATATCTCTTTGATTAGTTTGGGTCATCTGCCTAGTTGTGTCCCCTCCTAACCTCATGCGCACCCCTAATCTATTCACTGGGAGGGCAGAGTGAGAAACAGAGAAGGCCTTGACACTGTGCAAAGATTATTCAGCAATAGCTAAAACATTAGTGTATTATCAGCATTGTTTGGGTCACAAATCTAAAACACAGCACCATATCAGTTATTATGAAGAATATTAACTCCATCCCAGCTGGACCCAGTACAAATAGGTGATGAATTATAAAAGAAAACAAGTTAATGTATTATGTTTTATCAGAGAGATAGGAAGAAGACAAAAGAGCATTTTAACTCATGTTTAAGAACAATGAGGTTTAAGAATTATTTGGTAACAGGGTAGATAGTTTGCAAACTAAGATGGGAAGTTGCTTAGAGTGAGAAGGACAGAAAGGAAATTAAAAAACTGAGTTTATCAAGAGATTTACAGATTTCATTAAGGAAGTGCAGATTCATGGATAGTATAGGAAAAAAAGACAAGTTGTACTCCGCTGAACAATGATGAGATGCCTGAAACAGAGGCCAAAATAAAAAAAAACAGCCAATAGAGAGATTCAAATAGAAGTTTTATAATATAAATGGCAGTCAAGAAATGGTGTGTTGAAAAGGAGTCAAATGGGAGCTGTAAAGCCTACAGAGGTGCTTGCAGTAGCAACAAAACAAAGTTACAAACAGATGATTTAATCATGATAAATATGGAGAATCAACAATAACAGCAGTCTAGCTGTGTAGAGTGAATGAGAACTGATTTACCAATGGGAATTGACTGCAAAAAGAGCCATCATCCCAAAAGCACTCATCAGTCAATCTGAGTAACAAGATGAGATGATAGCAGTGCCAAGACCAGTAAAGAAAATTAATTCATTGGAGATGGTTATTTGGGAAAAGTTGATCCACTTGGGTTTTGTTCTTGTCTGGATGTCCATTTTTAAATGTTAAATGTTTTTTACACACACACACACACACACAAAAATCTTTTCATTCTGTAAACTAGTTTTCATCATATATTTATTGGAAATATGGGAATATTTCTTCCCAAATCATTATTCTTCTACAGAGTTCCAGAAGCTTTAAATCAGTTTTTCTTACAGCTTTTCATTAGGATCTATGCATTCACCTCTCATTTCTCCAACGGGAAATGGGCTAGAAGTAATGTAAGTGCATTGGCAGGAAATATTGCACAGATATGCCTTGTGTTTATTTCCCCTTTAATTTAAACCACCCTTACCTAGGACGTACCTCTTTCTGCAGTAAATTTTTACCAGTAAAACAGTTTAAACTAGAAGCTTTTAATAATCACTCTTAACAGAGACACATTCCCTTTACACATTATGTTTTATGCATCCCTGGAATGACCTCTTGCTATAAAAATGCATGTTCTGTGTTGCTCTCATCCTTTTAAATACTACTGTGTGAAAGGTTAATAAGTTGTAAAATAACAAGTTTCCTTGGAACAAGAACATTATATTAGGGTTTCTTGCGTACTTAAGT
Organism: Ciconia boyciana; assembly: GCF_034638445.1. NCBI lineage: Eukaryota > Metazoa > Chordata > Aves > Ciconiiformes > Ciconiidae > Ciconia > Ciconia boyciana. The sequence goes on from NC_132938.1 coordinate 19,241,556, forward strand.
CAAGAAGTCACATGCATTTTCATTTCTTAGCACAACTTTTTTCCCAGATTCATTGAAATGTGTTAAATAAATTAATCCTGGTACTTTTCTTATTGCTTGATCACAGCAAACAAACCTCTTAATACCTTGAATAGACCTTACTCTTTAGGAATGATGAACCCTGACCTTTTCCTTCCCCCCATGGAACCTGGCAGTCCCCCTCCTGCCCACTCCCGAAAAGTGTTTATTCTGCCAATGTCTGCTCTGTTGTGTGTTTGCGCTTTCACATAGAGCTGAGTTTATGTAAAGCATGCATGCTACCATGCAGATCTTTTATCCATATTGAGCCGAGCCTGTCAGCATAGTTAGAGTTGGTAATAAATAGCTCGGCAGCTATTTAATGTGTCACAGCTGTAAACGACCATGTGAGTGCTTCTGATCTGTTCGAGGACAAAAGCAGTTAGGTTAATTAAAACATCGCTAAGGATGTTATAAGGTAATTTGGTTGATTTTTGCCTTGAGATTTAGGAATCTAATCCCTTTCAGCTATGCTGCTTTCCTAATGAGAAGAGCTAACTGACTGTATGACTGTTCACTCCATCTCAGACTATCATACAATTGGTTCATTTAAATAACTTTTTTCAAAGGCTTAAGCTCACTTATTTGATGGTGCCCTGAAGCAAAAAAAAGGCTCTCATGGGAATGGTTATAATGTCTGGTCTCTGGACTACAGCTCATTGTCATAACTACCATGAAGCCATACATTCAGCTCTTAATTCTCGAGTGGAAAATGGGCTAGAAGTAATGTAAGTACAATGATATATTCAGTCCCAGCATTGAGTAATAATATTCTTCCTTCTCTGATGTACTTAAACTGTGTTCAAGTTAAGAGTAGTTACCCTGCACTTAAACATTTGCTGTGTAGCTATTGAGGCTGGTAAACATAGGCAGCCGTTTCTTGTACTTAGTAACATGTGTAGGCTTGTCCTTACACAGCATAAGCACCATGCTTGAAACAAGCCTTTTCTGCATGACACCCTTCAGGCATTCTCTTACTAGGGGGTTCATATCTTGTTAGTAAGCAGAAGGAAATTGTATATGTAGGCAAGAAAAAAAAATTAATACGGTATTCACTGTACTGGCTAGAAGCTGGACACGGAGAAATAAGCATGCCTAATAAAGATAACAAATTATTGCTAGAGTCAGCGGACCTGTCTGGACCAGTGATGTGATTTTGTCTGGCAGGACTAAGGTTAGATGCAGTTCCGTATTCCATGAAATAATAGGTTTATATATCACTGGAGTCAACTCAGGCCTTCAGACTTGCAAAATATGTAAACCCAATACTATGCAACATGTAGGATACACACATGCATATACATGCGCGCGCACAAATATCTTGAAATATCATTAGAATCATAGAATGGTTTGTGTTGGAAGGGACCTTTAATGATCATCTAGTTCCACCCCCCTTGCTGTGGGCAGGGACGTCTTCCAGTAGATTAGGTTGCGCAAAGCCCCATCCAACCTGGCCTTGAACATTTCCAGTGATGGGGCATCCACAACTTCTCTGGGCAACCTGTTCCAGTGTTTCACCACCCTCATATTGAAGAATTTCTTCTTTACGTCATCTTCTTTTACTTTATAGATTCTATCTAATCTAAATCCACCCTCTTTTAGTTTAAAATGGTTACCTCTTGTCCTGTCACTACATGCCCTGGTAAAAAGTCTCTCTCCATCTTTCTTACAAGCCCCCTTTAAGTATTGAAAGGCTGCAATAAGGTCTCCCCAGAGCCTTCTCTTCTCCAGGCTGAACAACCCCAATTCTCTCAGCCTTTCTTCATAGAAGAGGTGTTCCAGCCCTCTGATCATTGTTGCAGAACTCCAAACTTTTTTTGTGTTCGGCTTCCTGCCTAGTAAATGCATTTCAACTGATGTTTAGAATATCATCTGTATTTACACAGTTCATTACTTGATGAGGACAGGAATAACTTTGAATGAAAAAGGGCTATTCATTTACAATACATATTATTAATAGAGTGTTAATGATGGGCTATTATATTGTGTTAGCTCTTAAGCATACATGCATGTCCTTACTTAAAATCTAGCTTTCAGGAGACTGCACTCCTGGAGAAGTTCTGTTCTGAAGCTGTATTACCTATTAAAGGGGAAGAAGACCAAAAACTGTTCTAACCAGACCATCAACTGTTTAAAATTGATGTTTCTTTTGCAGTGTGGAAACTATTAATGATGGCAATTTCCACATTGTGGAGCTGCTAGCTATGGATCAGATTCTCTCTTTATCTATTGATGGAGGAAGCCCCAAGATAATTACGAATTTGTCCAAGCAATCCACTCTGAATTTTGATTCTCCACTGTATGTAGGAGGTAAGAGGATCTTACTGCTTCTTACTAACAGTACCATAGCTAATTTACTCTGGTAACATACATTAATAAACACATGGTAAAAGACTCATTCACTAAGATAATACGTTAAGATGAAACTTCAGCAGTTAATCTCAATAGTTTCAATTTTAACAAATAGTATGTCCTCAAACTGCACCTGTTGCTTCTTTATCAGTACAGATATTTGATGCCCACTGTAAAGTTCTGTAATTTTCTATGGTTATGTAGCTTGTTATTATACTGAAGAAGTATGTTTAACATTGTTCAGCTACCTGAAGTTGCAGTAATGCCTATTCAGAAGGTGTAGAATGGTAGCATTCTGTTTCGATCATGTTTGCATTTCTATTTCACTGTACACGTATCTGCAGGAAATGATAGCAAGGTATAAAGCCATGAAGTGTAATTTCTGTCTGGAGATCTCATTGCTTAGGGCTGATAGGAGTTACGACACTAGGTAAGAAGGGAACCAGCTGGACAGTTGCTTCACAGTATTGTGGCAGGGTTTGGGGTTTTTTGTTTTGTTTTGAGAAGAAAGAATTGTTTGTTTCAGTAAAACTGGTAGTAGGTGGTTGTGGAGATAAACTATCTGAAACATTTTTGATCATTTGCTGCCTTTTACTCTGTAGAACTATGGATTCAAGCCCATTGTTTTAACCAGCAGTTTCTGTTGAATTTCTGATGGGCCTACATAACGTAGGTAAAAGAGTCAGAAACTTCAGCCACCACTTTGTGCCTTCTTACTGCCCTTGGTAGCAAGTCTAAGTTCTTAGTGATGAGAGAGATTCAGTATGGTTTTTAAAAAATGCTGATCTTCTACCAGTCTTCATCTGCTGCTTAGTTAACCTTATGCTCTTATAGGAGACATGTAAGGAGTCTCCTTCTGATCTGTTCTTTCTGTAAAAAGAATACCTACTTTCTTTTTCATTTTGTCTAATTCTTAAGAACTTTTTTGTGTCTGAGAATAAGTTTTTAGACTTGAGGATCTTGCCTCCTTGCAAAAAATTATGCTACCAGTAGTACATTTGTGAGATGCCTATGTTCTCTAGCAAAGGTGCTATTTATCCTCTTTCTAAATATACAGAAAAGCTCAGAGTAGCTGCTTAGATTTATCTCTAATGGGAAGGAAACACAGGAAGCTGCTTTGATTCAGATCAAGAGTAGTCTATTTCTCCTATAAAACCTGTATAACAAGTGCCTCAGTTACAAGTGATGAAGGGTAAGTTGACTTTTGTCTCTGAAAATCCCTATTCTTCCCTTGAAACACTTCAGCTTTTTTGTCAAATCTTTTCAGATTTTGTCTTTGCCTCCTTCCATCTAAGATGGGAAGAAGTACAAGATAGAATTCAACATCAGTCATCACTCCCCATACCATCAGAGAAAAGAATTAAAATTATCCAGTGTATGAGCTGCCTTTAAAATTGCTTCATATCATGAATCTTCAAAGGAGGATTGCCTTGTGGAAGCATATCTGCATTTTTTCATGTGTATCACTTCTGCAGTCTTGTTTACATAGTGTCCTATGCCACATTTTTTGGAAGGAGAGATGGTCCTAGATTCTAATAAGACACTGTGTGTTTGCCTACTTGTATTGTCAACATCAGTTGACAATCAGTTAGTAACTGCTAAGGCCAATTTTGCTACTTCTTGAAAGCTGAGCTTAGTGCAGAATGATCCCCCTGTCTGTTATGGGCACCTTTTCATGAAGTGAGTCCAGACTGCCAACTATAAACATTTATTCTGTGCAGTGTTAACACTTACTCGTTGATTTGTAACTTGTGGTTCTCTTCCTTGCTTCTTTACCTTGAAAATCTGTGTCTCCTGTAGAAGAATCTTAATAATCTGCATCATCATTTTGAAGTATCAGAAGAAATAATTTTTGGAAGTAACCTTTTCCTTCAGTGGTTGGATTCCTAAGAGCAGGATTCTTTTTCATCCTAGTGCATATTCTTTATAGAGGCCCTGTGTTCCTTCTATTTCTGTTCTTCACATTCAGGCTCCAAGCAGACAATTATTTCCACTGTCATAGAAAATGTTGGTCCAAATCAGAATGAAAACCATTATTAGAAGCACATTACTACAAAATAGAGCAAAAAAACAGTAGGTTGATATTCAGCTTAAGTTTAAGCTGAAAGTTTAAGACTTTTCTGTTCTTTATCTATGTTTATCTACTTATGATCTTTAAAATTCTTGAGACAGTTAACTGTCACTCATGTATCTTTATATTACCCATCTTTTTGAGATTCATTCAATTTTTTCTTATCCAACTGTATCTAGAATTTTTAGAGAATTCGATCACACATTTCCATCAGTTAAGAACTCAAATTCTCGCTAGGATTTTATGCAGTATTTTCATCTTTGCCAAAGTCTTAGTTTGACACCTATATCATCATGTAGCTTACACTTACTCTTATCACCTTCCTGTTAAAATGGCATTTCTGGTAAGCATCACCTCAGCTGGCAGGATGAAATTCAGACTTGACAGCAAGCCCTTGTATGGTTTTCTCTCTCTTTCTCATTCTCTCTCTCTTTTCCCCACCCCCCTTTCTTTTTTTTTTGAAAAAGTTATTCTTGGGTCACAATATTTGGGTTGGGTTGGAAGGGATAATTTATTTTTACAGAAAGTAGGCTAATCTATTTATACTCTTTCATTTTTTTTTTTTACCTTTTTCCAACTGTATGGCTCTCTTGTGTGGTCAGAATACACACGCTAGATATTTTTCAGTCTTTCTGTAACAGATTTCAGTAAATCATATTGAAAGCCCGTGGCTTTTTGTGAGAAGTCTTAAGGGACAATCTGTTTCTTCTCAAAAACTCTTCAAAGGGGTCACAGACTTCACTGATAGTTCACATTCTTGTCTCAGAAATTAGAGCATATTTTACTACTTGAGAGTGGCACCTTGTTTCACAGAAGTTCCTCTTTCTGAGACAGGTAGGGCATCAGCTGCTTTTCATTTGTGCCTGCTCTGTTCTAGAAGCTTCTGAATGAGCTGGTCGTTTTGACAGTGTTATTGTATGACTGTTATTTAACAGGGGTCTTACCATTTGCCTCCTTGAGCAGTAATTTGGTAATTTACCTGTAGTCAGGTTCAGTGACCAAAAGCTTAAAAGGGACAGGAGCTACTTTCTTACCTTTCAGAAAATAGAGCTGAAATATTTGTCTGCATCATTTCTATGGTAGTTCTTTCCTAACTGATAAAGAACTTTTATCTAAAAATTATCTAGGAAATATTGCTAAAGAATATGAGCAGCTTTTGCACACACTTTGGCCTTCTAACACTTGGTAACTTGCTAGATGAAGTGTATAAGCTAAAGTTTGTGTATATGTTTGCATTGTGTTTCCAAATGTCTTCCGCATTAGAAATCATATACAAAAAATTATCTGAATCACATGTGATATACCTCATATTATCTGGCGTGATACATGCTTATATGGTTCCCAGAAATCATATCTAAATTTCCTGACACTTACAAGTATAGCATCTAGTTTAGCATTGCATTGGTGTACTTAGTTTTATGCAGCTTTTATTTTTACAATGGATAAATTCAGTGCATCTGTTCTGCTATTAGATACCTCAGGCCATATGCCTAAATATTTGCTGAGTGTTGCTTTCAAGGGAGACATCAGGGTGAAGAGGCCTTGATGACTCTGCCTTGTCCCTGGATTTTGAGAATATGGCAAATACTTCTGAGGAAATGGAAACTAATGATCGTTTGCAGTCTGAGTCTTTTAATATAATAGTCCCAAGCCTATTTTACTTAACAGATAAGATCAAAGAAGATTAGACTCTTCAGCAGTATGGATGCAATATTGTTCATTTCTATAATCGCTGAAACTTAGCACAAATGAAATTACAATAACCTCTAAATGAAAGGCAGGTCTACTTCATTAGATTGTACAGCACTTTGCATACTCTTAACTGTTCAGAGTAACTATATAAAACCATTAGAAGTATCAGTTTACATGGTTAAGGCACAACTATGCAGAACATTACCTCTTCTGTGGTTGTTATCTTACTAAGTACCAGAATGAACATTGTTAATTTTGCCTACGAATAAAGCTGTGCAGCTAATAAGCTTATTTATTTTCAGGTAAACAGATCCTTTTCTAATGCTCAGTACACTTTGATTTCCTTTACTCATTAGTCTCAGGAGGTATTTAGGCATTTGTGTATTAATTATTTGAATGTAATATCTTAAGGACTCACTGATATAGGCCAATATGTTGGCAATAAGTTTAAAAAAAAAAAAAAAAAGCAGGGGGTAGGAGTGGAAGAAACTTCATTTTTACAAGGAAACTATGTTTAACAGTAATGTTCCTTCTGAATTAATCTTAAAATTAACTGATTACAACAGGATAACTGCATCGCATATACCTCCTGCTCCAATTACACCTGTAACATTTATAGACTATGACAGTGGACTTATTCTGAAAATGGTCAACATCAGGGGTATTTGCACTAGCTAGAAATATCTACATATAAGTATTTTGATTTTGAATTATTGTTATTATTGTCGTGGTTTAGCCCCAGCCGGCAACTAAGCACCACCCAGCCACTCGCTCACTCTACCCGGTGGGATGGGGGAGAGAATCGGAAGAGCAAAAGTAAGAAAACTCGAGGGTTGAGATAAAGACAGTTTAATAGGGAAAGCAAAAGCCGCGCACGCAAGCAAAGCAAAGCAAGGAATTCCTTCACTACTTCCCATGGGCAGGCAGGTGTTCAGCCATCTCCAGGAAAGCAGGGCTCCATCACGCGTAATGGTTACTTGGGAAGACAAACGCCATCACTCCAAATGTCCCCACTTCCTTCTTCTTCCCCAGCTTTATATACTGAGCATGATGTCATGTGGTATGGAATAGCCCTTTGGTCAGTTTGGATCAACCATCCTGGCTGTGTCCCCTCCCAGCTTCTTCTGCACCTGGCAGAGCATGGGAAGCTGAAAAGTCCTTGACTAGTGCAGCAACAACTAAAACATCTCTGTATTATCAACACTGTTTTCAGCACAAATCCAAAACATAGTCCCATACCAGCCACTATAAAGAAAATTAACTCTATCTCAGCTGAAACCAGGACATTGACTATCTTTGTTTAAAACTGTAATGGCAAACTATGAGTGGCTTTTTTATTGATCTGGTGTTGAGACATGCTGAACAAAAATATTTTTGAAAGTAATGGAACCTCCTCCTGTTGAGCTTTTCTTTCCAAGAATTTTCACTAGCAAAATTTCACATTTGAAATGTGTATGCCAGCTCCAAATTGATGAGCTGGTCCTACTAAATTTTTCTGGATTTGAGTATCTTAGCAGCTTACAAAAAATCATGTATCAACTGCTAAATTTCAACAACTTTTGTTTTTCCAAGATTCAGAAACTGTGTACTATCCTGGACTTAATTGCACTAGGTCAAAAACAGGCATGTATCTGAACCTTTTCACAGTTGTGAGCTTCCTATATGAAGTCCTATATACATCTCCTTAGTTGGACCTAGAGACTTACGGGTCTGGAGCTGGTTTACACGCATGCTTGACAACCAGAACAATTTCCAAATACGAGATCATTGCTAATGGTTGTAGGCTGAATATCTAAGAATAATTAATTAGGAAGAAATATTTCTTTAAAAATGTTTAAAAAATAGGGGAAATTGTACCAAAGATTACATTGATTATTTGCTGTTATTAATTTCCTAGGCATGCCTGTGAAAAATAACATAGCAGCTTTACGCCAATCTCCAGGACAGAACGGCACCAGCTTCCACGGTTGCATCCGTAATCTGTATATCAACAGCGAACTCCAGGACTTCAGAAATGTGCCACTACAAGTGGGAATTCTGCCAGGTTGCGAGCCTTGTCATAAGAAAGTTTGTGTGCATGGAACATGCCATGCTACCAGCCAGTCAGGCTTTTCCTGTGAGTGTGAAGGAGGATGGACTGGACCCCTCTGCGATCAACAAACTAATGACCCATGTCTTGGAAATAAGTATGTCCTTCCTCAAGACAGAACAGTAGTAAAATATGCATTTAAGTCTCCTGTTATGTATACTTTTTTCATAAATGTTCACACTTTTTTCATCAAGAAACAAAATATCCTGGGCATGTAAAAGTGAAAACCGCGTCCAGGTTATAGTATATTCTTTCCATAAACTTAATGAGGAAAAGTCCCCAGTTTAGGGGAGCAGATACACACATCTCACTGAAGTTCTGCCTAAAGCCTGGGGTATGCTTTTACATACTTCTGTATGGGCTACTTCTGTAATGAGTTACAACGATGCAAGTGTTGGTATGACATTTGGTATAAAAATCATTTAGAAGAAGTTGCAAATGAAAAAAAAATATCTATTTGCTTATTTATAATTGTATAGAATGAGGAAATACAAATTAGTAGTAGTAGTAGTATTCTCTAATGTGTTTTAAAAACTTGATACAATAGATATATCTAATTTTTTTATATTTTTACAGTACCTCAGGTTTTAGCAGGAAAATAGATTTCTACCTTTATGGTAAACTTCTGTTTAAGTCCGTGTGTGCTAATTCTTTTTGCTGATTTGACTAGAACATTTTAGGCTGGGCATTTTATGTATGTCTAGAGGGGGTCATGTATGTATATGTGTAGAGAGAGAGCAAAAGATATGTATATATGTGTATATGAGAGTATTGATATCTATGCATATTCATCTTCTAAATTTACTGTAGAGACAGATTTAGTTTTTTGGCTCATGGTCTCCCAGCACATGAAGATCAGCAACTTCAGAAGTTCAGAGTTCTTCAGGATTTATTGGGCATGGGCAACAAGATGTCATTCTGTTTGCCCTTACCACTGTCCTTACTACAGTCCGGCTGCTGCTTTTTCAGAACTCTGGCCTATATAACTTTTGCGGACCAGTGGCCTGAGTTTGATAAGAGATTCTAATAAGATGATTTTCAGCTCCCATATAAAATGATGTTTAATTGATCTTTTCACATAGTGTGTGTGGAGAGTCTGACCCTTTAAAGCTTTATACACCAGTTAGCATGGTTTACAGTGCAGTTAGCATTGTTTACATTGGTTATGGCCGCTTTCAGTACTATTAAGTTTTGAACTTTTCCCAAAGCCACAGCAGTGAATTTTTGAGGCATATCATTATAGCACTTCATTGTTTATGGGTCTTTTTTCTTACCCTCTCCTCTTTCACAGTAACTTAAGAGATAAAGAAAGGAAGTCACAGCAGGTTAAAAAATACAAATGTGATGTCTATCACATCCATTTTATACTTTAGGAGTCAAAAATAACATGGAACTGTAACCGTCAAGTTCTATAATAAGAAAACCCAAAGAAATTCTTTAAAGTGTCCTTGAAAAATTAGATTCTGTATAGGTTCTTATAACTATACACATCAGCACCCAAACTGAGTGCTTTTCACAGTAAATTACAAAACTTGGCAAGTATCAGATGCAGGCAGTATCAAGGATAGAATTAAGTGAGCACAACATTAGTAATTTGTTAGCTCTTGAAAGTATTGGTTTTGTTTCAGCTGTATACAGTGCTGTGAGCTTTTAGGAAAGAAAGCCAAACCAAAATTGTTTGTTTGGAATGAAGGAGGGTTTTGCTGTTCTTTAGTTCCTTGGGAATTTGATTCTGTATTTCTTGATTCATCTCTAAATCCTGTCTATTGAATAGATGCATTTTGTCCGTGTAATACAGCATAACATTCCACTTCATCTGAGAAACAGACTTGTCACTGTGATCTCTGTTTCGAAAATGTAGGGGATCTTTTAGAGATCCCTGCACACCATGAAAAGGCTTAAGTCTCAGATTTATTTTACCTAAATCTAGGTACTTGACTTAGGAACATAGTGACTAAAGTTTGCTCTATAGTCAGTAAAGGAATAAATACATTTCTAAAGAGTAAATTAGACCTCAAGTGGTCTAATCACCCTCTGGATAAGCTCATTTCTCTCCATGACTGTGTGGGGAGCTTATGGCAATTACACATCTAACTTGGGTGCCTGACATAGGTACCTAAAATTAGATAAGATGAAACTGTGCCTGAGAGTTTGCACTTAGCTTGATGTTCCTTTCAGTACAGTCTGAAGATGAAATTTAGGGCTTCAAAGAACAGGTGGAAGCAAAAGTATGAGAATTGGCATTAGCTAAGATTTAATCATCTTCTAAGTCAAGCAGAACTTTACCAAAGATCCTGACACATATTGCTTTGATATCTAAAACAGCCTGTATAGAATATGACATGATGTCAGTGTCACCTGAGTAACTTCATACACCAGAGGTCCTAAAAGTGGTTGTTTTGTAAATGGTGAACAGATCAAATGCTAAACATAATGAAAACTAAACAAAAGCTATCTGCCTTGTGGTACTGTCTAAGCCTTCAATTTTGAGTTGCTTAATCTAACAGTCTTGGAATATCAGACTTCGACCACAGGAACAATTTAGAATTTTTTAGGGAACATAGTTGCTTCAAAAGTACAGACTCTTGCATAACAGGGAAGTTGGAGGTACTTAAGCTATTAGTTAAGTTTTATATTTGCAGTTTTTAATCCCAAACTGGCTATGTGAATGGAGGCTATGTGTTGTGCCTTCCATTTAAATACCCTGTGATGAGAACGACTTCCCATACTCTTTTTCCTCCAAGTTACACCATGCCTAGAGCACTTGCACAGACTTAGGGTACAGATGGAGAATTGTAATGTAGATTTCACTGATGAGTGGAACTTGTTGATATTTGTGAACTGAAACAGTTTTAAATAGTTAATGCAAGTTTGTCAAAGTTAAAGTCTTTTCAATTTTAGCAAATTTCTTACTGTACTGAAGGAGTAGAGTACAAAGCAAAAAGTTCCCAGAAATGCAGACTATGTTATCTAAAAAATTTCAAAATGAGATGTTGTTCTTAACAGAACTCTTCTTTTACTATGAAATGCAATTTTATATGAATTTTTGCCATCTTCAAATTGAAACAAAGGATTTTATTTTCCATCAAATGGGATTGGGGGGGGTGTTTGGTTTTTTTTTTAATCTAAAGCTTTTCATTTATGTATTTATATATTTATTTAGGTGGCTGCCACAACCTACTAAGGAGGTTGTGGGCTCAGGGATCTTACAATACAGAGAGGAAAAACATGAGAGAGGAGAAACATTAGGGAGGGTGACTGTGACCTTGAATGTCAGGATTGCATTCCTCCCTACAGAGGAATCTTCACTGTGGTCTCCCTAGGAAACAGTATGTAGATAGAAAACTTGTCTATCAAGACATCAGTTAAAGAAAATAACATTATTTCTAGGAAGAAAGTTATTGACCCTGTGCCACCAAATGAACAAAGGGAGGTGATTTTATTCCAAGTCATTGGTGATGTTTTCAGAAGATGAATTCCCCTAATCTTCAGCTTACATCTAGGAACAGGTAATTAAACATCCTCCTTTTGGGAAACACAACCTCTCAAGAGAATTAAGACCAGCTATGTGTTCCCATACTGTACATCAGAACTTAGCAGATGCAGCAGATGGTTAATCACAGCCTTTTTTGTCTAACAAGATTTGAGCCTGCCACAAATGTTTACCAAAGCGCGACCGAGACAGTATCTAGTTTAATCACTTGGGTGAGACTTGATAACATGCAACCTCATCTAGTGTGAGTTTCTGCATGAGTACCAGATGAGTGCTGTTGGCTTTCAGTGAAGCGAAGACCTGCCTCATACATTACATGACCATGCTACTGGCAGTTGGCAATGCAGACTAATGTATTTGACGGGGGAGCATGTGTTCAGCTTTGAAACTGCCATCGCTGGCTCAGAAAAGTTTCAGTTAGGAAGTGCCTGACCTGTCTTTGTGCTGGGAGCCCCATACTTCATGAATGACAATATGGTTTTTTTAGACAATACAAGAACCAGAATTTCAGGTGAGTATCCTTTTTCTCTACTTAATTCTAGTGGATTACATTTGGGCTTGATTATGCTGTGTTCTTCTCAAAAGCATGCTGAAAATTTAGGCAGACAGGAAATGTTGGTTGTAATAACTGTGGCCTGTAAAAGTCTTCCATAACACATCTACAGTGGCTGTTTTCTGGTGAGACAGTTCTGTACTGCAGCTTGTTTTGTGTAAACCTGCATACCAATTATAAACCACTTCACTGCATCTCACTGAAAAAGTCCATTAGAAACAAAAGCAATTTCTTCTGAGTACAGTCCAAAGTATTTGTAGTTAATGTTGCTTAGCCTGAACTTTGATGAATAATTTATTTTTATTCTCTTGGGCTTGTTTCCCCTGTAGATGTGTGCATGGTACCTGCTTGCCGATCAATGCGTTTTCATACAGTTGTAAATGCCTGCAGGGACATGGGGGAGTCCTCTGTGATGAAGAGGAAACGCTGTTTAACCCCTGCCAATCCATCAGGTGTAAACATGGCAAATGCAGGCTTTCAGGACTTGGGAAACCATATTGCGAATGCAGCAGCGGATACACGGGGGACAGCTGTGATAAAGGTAAAAAAAACTTAAAAATCATGTTGTTGTTTTGGTCTTAGAAAAGAGGTCTTTTTATTGAAACATGAACAGCCAAAAACATTACCAACTTTTTTTTCCCCACAATACACACATTCATTGCATATTTTTTTTTACCATAAGAATTTATCTCAGTGAGAGAAAAATCAAACTTTTCCCATGAATTTGTTTACATTTTGAGGATTTTTTCATCAAATGTTTTGCTGTGAAAACATTTCTCTTTTTTGCCTTTATTCAGAAACACATTTTTACTATATTTAACTATTACCTTTTACCTGCTGTATCTTTCTGTATTTATTGTTTCTCTGCCTTCTGCAACTGAGAAGCCAAATCCAATGATTCTGCTCCTAGTTTTATCACAAACTCTACTTTTGACCTCTCAGCTTCAACTGATTTATCACAGCGAATTATGCAGGTGAGATGGATGAAAACAGGATGACTTTTCCCCCTACCTTTTTCTTTTTCCTTTGTCTATCAAAGCTCTCCCTCTCCCTCTCTTTCCCTTACCCCAGATGGCATTTATTTTGTATTGTACATAGATGTGAATAGAATAGAATAGAAGAATATGGTTGTAGAACTTTTAACAGATGTCTCATTTTTAGCTGGTTTTATACCTCAGTAATTTATGAAGTTAGTGGAATGTAACTTGTATTAAATAACAGTTTGAATAATATTAAACTCCAGGTCTAATAAATTAAATTGCATGCTCTCTGAAACATTTCCCTATGGTAAATAGAACCAGCTGCAAGCAATGTAGGAACAGAAGATGTGTATTTTTATAAAAGAGGAAAAGATTTAAGCTTCCAATTTTCTTGTCATTGTAATAGCTTTGTATTTATGGTTTACATATACATAATATAAACTTTACTGAAAATAGGAGGTATAGGAAATAAAACTCAGCATTAATCAAATTACATTTGGTAGAACCACTAGTTTTCAATATACAGTCTGAGCCAAACTTTAAAATATCAATCCCAACTGCAATTAGAAACACAGCATCTTCCTTAGCAATGTCAACCATTCTTTGACCTGTGTCTCAAAAGTGTATCTCTTATTTTAAATGTTGTTTTCTACAGAAATCTCTTGTCGAGGGGAACGAATCCGAGATTACTACCAAAAGCAGCAAGGGTATGCTGCGTGCCAGACGACCAAGAAGGTATCGAGACTAGAATGTAAAGGAGGATGTTCAACTGGGCAGTGCTGTGGACCACTGAGGAGCAAGAGACGGAAATACTCTTTTGAATGCACTGACGGGTCATCATTTGTGGACGAGGTTGAAAAAGTGGTGAAGTGTGGCTGTACAAATTGTCCCTCCTAAGTGTCCCTGTCACACTTGTCTTTTGAAAATGTTGTATACTTATTGACCGTGTCGGACTAATTAATGCTTCATAGTGGAAATATTTGAAATATATTGTAAAATACAGAACAGACTTATTTTTATTATGAGAATAAAGACTTTTTCTTCATTTGAAAAAAGATTCAAGTGCTTGAACTGAGACTTCTCATAACCAAGAGGAGCTTTGAAGAAAAAAAAAAAAAAAAGACCTGGTAACATTGCAACAGAGATGGGAAACTTTAACTGCTTTTAACATGGATTCTTCTTTATAACATGCTGAAGATACACTGACACTATACACATGTGACTTTCAACTTAACAGCTCAGAGATGAAATATTGACCAGAACATGAGGCTTGTTTTTTCACTTTCGTATCAGTATATTTTATTGTCCTCACAGACCATACCAATCACTTACCTATGGATGAGGAAGCATTATGAGTGAAAAGAATCAGATTATACAGAAATAACAATTGTATGAAATACATTTTATCTTTTGGAATTATTAAGCATCTTGAGAAGATGGAGTCCCATTTAATGGATGGGAAATGGGAGATATGAGAATATACTATAATCCTGAAATCTCCTGATGATGTATACTTTTATGTCAGCATGTTAGCAAAAGAAGCATAAAAAAGTGTTTATCTGCCCTTTTCCAGTATTAATTTTTTGTAATATAAATGTTTTGGGGATGATAAAAATAGATTATTGATGGATAAATTAGTAATAATATGGATTTCTGTTTCTATGAGTTCTAAACAACTCTATACAGTATTCGGTTTCATTGAGAAATATTTATTGTATCAAAGTACATTGTACTTAACCCTTTTAGGCCATCCCTTTTACTGTTTTTCAATGCTTTAATATATATTAATTTATATTTGTCCCAGTATTTTTGTAATTTTTTTTATTTTTTTTAAAAGAACTTAAAAATCAGGATTTTTTGCAATAGAACTAACGTAGCATGTCGTCTTGGGGTAAATAAATGTTTTCGGTCTGTTTTTTCCTCCCCTTCCCCCTTCCTTTTGCTTTTCCTTAGAATCTGACCACTTGGTGTCACTGAATCTGAAAGTGATCACAATCTGCAGTTTTCACATACAGCAGATATTCAGGACACCTTCCAAGAACCTGTAATGTCTTTACACTAGGTGGCAATTGTAGAGAAGTTAATTTTCCCTATATAAAGTACTTACAGAAAATAAGATGGCGTGTAGAAAATTACATTAGAAGGTAGATCTTTATAAATTAATATTCCCATGGAGCTCTTTACCTTTTTTATAAAAAAGAAAAAAAGGCTGTGCTATCAAGAACTGTGACTTTCCCCCAATAATAAAACTACTTTACTGCCCTAATGTTCCCCATGTTAACATGTTGCTGCTAAATTATAATGTAGAATTGGTAATCAATAGTGGGTTGTGTTCTTCTTTCAGTAAAACCCAGGGTACCCTGTAAAAATGCAGATGTTTTTCAATTTTATTTTATTATTTTTTTTACAAAAAAGTTAGATGTACATGTGTAATGCAGTGTGCTTTGTCTTATTTGGACTGATATCAGTAATGCTACTGATGTTTGTAAATTAAACAGATATTTACTTCATTAACAGCTTTTATTTGTATTCTTCTGAGAAGTTTAAATTGTCTAACAGCCTTTAATTAAACATCTGTAGTTGCAAAGAATATTTGGTAAAAAACAGAATAAAACCCAACCCCAGATCTAGTGTATTCATTGCTGAAAATCTGAAGAAGGAATTAATTTGGGATTATGACACCTACAGGCAGTGACATCTGCAAATGTCAGTTCATTACGAACAAAGCTGAACTCATACCAAAATTAACAAAAGACTTATAAATAAAGTACACTGCATGCGAAGGCAAATTGAGTCTATCCTAATATTTTAATGGTTACACAAATGGCAATTTGACAGTTCTTTTAGCAAGTAATTTGACTCTTCAGAGGGATTCATTTCCACAAATCTTGTACTAAGTATTTTAAATTTAAGCAATTTCATGGGATGATACTTAACCAGGTTCCTCTTCTGTAATATAATTTTTACAGGTACTTCTGTATTTATTTTATTTAGTCTACTTTAGAATTTGTCTAAATATCCAGTGAAACAGCCTTTGGCATGAGGCCTTCTTTGCAGTTTCTAGGACTTCTGAATAATCTTCTGTAAATAGGGGTAGCTCTGAGGAAAAAGAAGCCATTTTTGCATAACTACTTACATAGCATTCTTGGATAAACAGTATTATTTTTCTGTGTATGATCAAAAGCCCTGTACCGAGTATCTGGAGTTGGACTGCTTTCTGTCCTCATACTGACAAAGAAAAAGAAACTTTGCACTGGTATTCAAGCAATGCTAGCAGCTACTGGTGATCCTGAGGCCATCAAGACAGGGTCTTTTTGTTGTCTCTAAGCAGAACCAAAGAAAAAATAAAAAAAAAAAATCAAAACAAAACAACAAACACCTTTGGCACCTGCCCTTCTGGAGCAACATAAGGCACCTACATCAAACAGAGACTCAGCTTACTTTAGAAACCTGAGCAGCCCTGTATTCTCACCACTGGAAGTCCTTAAGCATCGACAAGGTGTGCCACTGTGTGCGACCAGAGAGAACCTTCTCAGTGGGATGGGTCACCCTGACACCTTTCTCATGCCTATATCAAGTTTCCTGTAATATTGCTGTAAGAGCCTGCCTTGTACCTGTATTCCCCAAAAGGGAAATGGGGGTCTGAGGGAACTGTGGCTACAGGCATAGCTAGCACAGTGGAGTTCAGTGCAGAACACTCCAGTCACCCAGGTTTTCATTCAAAGACATGTTATGCAGCTTTTAACACAGTGCTCCAGGATTAGGTTTCTCTCCTAGGGTCTGCTGCCTGCTGTAGGAACCACTCTCATACAGTCTGCTTTTAATGTATTGAATAAAATGCATAAATGGCACTGGGTCTGAAGGATACGACTCAGTACAGTGACCAAGTTCCTCACTTCAAGTTACCACTGCATACAATTCAAATTCTTTTTTCATTAGAAACCAAGAATACTGAAACTTGCAGATTCCATCATTTTCTGCCAGTATTCTTAAAAGTTATAAAAGAGAAAGAACATGAATACTGCTTAATTTGTACTGGCTCACGCACAGCTCCTACTGTCATCTCACAGATGATAAAAATGTGAAAGAGCACGGAAAAAAGACCATTCTTGAATGAAACAGTAACAAAAGTCATTGCTTTTTTGTTTAACATTGAAAGTCAATTCAGAACAGGAACTATCACACACGGAACCAGATTCTGCAGCCTGTATTAAAGTTTCTGGGGAAGACGGGATATGTGAGTGATAGAAATACTGTTTTAAGCAAATCAATGGTGGGCTTTGAATAAGCTTTGAGAGATACAGTTTATTTTCTAAGCTCTACTGAAATAACAATTTTGTCTTATATTCAGAATACTTTTTATTGCCATATGGGGGTATCATGAAGCTTAGTATTGCAAGAATCATTGTAATCTAATGATGCTCTGTGTAGGTGCCAGAGTTAACATGATACTCATATGATGTTATGAAGGCATTTGCCTGGAAAGCCCAGAATGCAGAGGTTTTGCAGATAACAACAAATCTGGCAGACCTGATGATCCACAGTGTACTTGCAGGGATAGTAGCAAGGCAACAGAGAAAGTGGGTGTCACCATGTTAGTCCTGATGAGATGAGTGATGATTAAGAGATGAGGGGGAGAGTGGTACGTTTTGGAAAGGAGCTTGCTGTTGAGAAGAAAATGCCCAGAAGTTTTGGAAAAGCATCAAAAATGTTGGCGGCTGTTTGCCTTGAAGCTCTGGATTTTGGGAGCTGTATCTGTTATTCCTTGAAATATAAAAGAATTTTATAAGAAACCATATTTAAAAGAAACCTCTTTACAGTTCTGAATAATGCACACTTGATCTTTTGAGTTAACCCTATTGTTTGAGGAAAAGTTTATCTTTTTGAAGCAATTCAAAATCCCATCTTTTGGTTCCTTCTCCTTTAGAAGCGAGTGTTATTCTCGGGTAGTTCATTAGACATGCAAGTGTCTGTGCTTCAGCTATCCCACCTTACAGTGGAGAGCCTGGCACATCATTTCAGTTCCCATAAAGTGCAATTCCCCAGCTGAGCCATTCAGGATTCTTGGCTTTTAGAAGAAATATTTATACACTGAGCTGGTATCTCCAGTCTATTTCAGATTCCTGGAGTAGAAATCAGAAAATCGTTGGTAGTTGTGACTATGTAGGGGCTGTCAGGAGTAAAGTAAAACTGAAGTGTTTGCCTGCATGCCTGGAGAGCCTGGCTCATCCTGGAGAGCCTACTGTTTTACTGTGTGCTTTATGTACTGTGTTCCTGGGAGAGCGGGAAGTAGTTGTGCTCATCCTTTCAGAAATGTCTGAGAGCAGAGGGATTTTGTGTCCTTTTGCAAATAAATTGTCTAGGCTGGAAATCATAGGCCTCTTTGGCCCTCAGCCAGGTTAAACTGTGTATGTATACCTTAACATCAACCATCATCTTGGACACCAACAGCTCCTGATGTTAAAAAAGTGAATAAATCTTGCTCTCAGTTTAATCAAACACAGATGGGAAAAGCAAACCAAACGGAGAGTTAACAGCTCTATTCACTAGTCTCCTGGGCTCCATGTGATTAAATCAGAGTTGGAGGGTATGTTCCTGCTGCTGCTGTTCTGGCCAGTGTCCGTAGGGGTGATGGCCAGCAAAGGAGAAGTATTCTGTCAGTGCTGCCTGTCATTTGTCAAGCTGAGAAAAAACAGTCGTCTCACTGAACAGCAAGACTTCTGGCTATCCACAGTCCCAGCAAATATGCTCCAGCTCTACAGCATGACACCCATGCTGCAGGAATTTTGCTCAGCCATGGGAACAGACTTTAAAACTGCCTCCCAGATCCAGAGCTTAATTTCAAAATGTTGATCTTAGTAATGCTTTCTGGTCTTTACAACTCCATCCTTTTATTTGATTCCAGTTCAGAGGTAAACTCCTTTAATTCTAAACATCGAGCCGCAGTACTCTCAATCACTGCCCTATACTACATACAGGAGATTAAGACTTGGTTTTTGTTCCTTTTTTAGGTATTCGTTAACATTTGTAGAGGGATCAGAAGACCTGCCTTAAAGAAGGAGAGACAGGTTACACATCCAACTACAGAGATCAGACATTTTCATGTCCCTTATAATTCAGAAAATGTTACGTTACCTCCTGTGGAACACTCTGACATACATAGATTGCTATAAACTGACATACTTTATGGATTTATAGAGTCAGACCAGGGGAATTGTTATCTGGTTTTGTCTGCTAGAACTTTTTTTTTTTTTTTAATTCCTTTCAGGATACTTTCCATATCACAAGAAACAAGTAAAGATAGAATTAATGTGCCTGGGTTGCTTACTCTGTCATTAAGTTCCTTAAAAAGATCCAGTAGCCTTTTTCCAGGACATTTTTTTTCTTTCTCATAGTTTTTCACATTCTGAGCTTCAATCTGTTGTTTCCATATGATGGCCCATTTGTCCACTTTGGTTAATTTCCAGGACAGATTTAATCCTTCGAAAGAGAGGGAAAGGATACCTTTTTTTTTCCTGCAGCTGTGCCTAAAATCTCTCACAGCACATCTTTAGAAGTATGTTTTCTTTCAAAGTCCTCTGAGAATAGGTTAACTTGAGCTGTTTTTATTGCAAACTTGTTTTTTTGCTTCTGATATTAGCTTTATTTATGTAATCACATTTCTGTGTTTCTGCTATGGTAACAGCAATAAGAGCGGTACCAGCTGACCTGTGCTTTAGAAGTTGCTTGCTGTTTTGAAATAGCAAGTTTAAAGAATATGAAGTTTGCCTGTTCCCTCTCCTTTTTTTTTCTTTTTTCCTTTTTTTTTTTTTTTAAATTGGATCTCCTTCCCTATCAGTTCACCCATTTTTGAGCAGTTTTATAATTATTCTCTAGGGGAAAGGTAAGGACAGGAGTCAATGTCAACAGTAAAGAAAACTGACCACAGAAAACACATAGATCTACCAAAAAAAAATTGTTTCTAAACTCTCAGAAAAATCAGAAGTAATTATTCATTAGTTGTTGCCTTCTTTTTTGCTGAACAAACTTCTACATGATTAGAGAACAAAGCTATTAAGCAGTCTCCAAATACACCCCTAGAAATAATTAATGCAGTGTGTCCAGGGCTAGAGAAGGAAGAAAAAGGGGCCTAAGAGTTTCCTAATTCTACTATACCTTTTGTGGAGAGGAAGGTTTGGGCACCTTCCTCTGGTGTCTGTATCTGAATATCCACAGTGAGACCATGCGGCACTGCATAGACTCCACTGCAGAAAAAGGTTCACTGTTATCCTAAATTAAAAAAAAAATTAATAAAGTAATGAGCAGCTTTGCAAAGCAGCTTAAAAATGAGAAGCAAAAAGTTTGTTAACTCCCACTTGATCAAAACAGTGTCCATCATCCACTATCACAAACCACAGACCAGCCTTTGGCATTCACCCCTTCCCTCCAGCTCCAGGCGCTCCAGGCACGCATGGCAGCACTGCTTCCCTGCTTCCCCCGCCTTCCCACCCAGCCGGCTCCAGACCTGGCTGTGCCCCCGATTCCCACAGCCCTCCCAGATGAGACACTCCTTCCTTCCCTTTGCAGTCAGTCACAGCAATCACCTTCCTGCGTGTACGTTCCCTGAGCTAAGTGGGAGCATCTGGTGGGGGCAAAACACCATGCTGGTGATGGAAAGAACACTCTGCAGCTAGTCAATACTTAAGCATTTAAAAACACAAGTCTTATTTATTAAACTGTTACAGCAAAGTGCTTGTATTGCCTGCCTCCAATCAGCAGGAATGGTGGCTGACAAAATGTTTAAGTAATAAACCCCCCACTCTCTGTGTGACACGGAGAATGAGGCCTCTTCTTTTTCATTCTGAAAAGCATGCGTAACTTCAGGTTAACTGAAAGGAAGGAGAAGGAGGCCTAGGCCTAACTGAAAATCTGCTCAGCAATCAAGTCAAAAGCTACAAACAAACAAACAAACAAGATGCCCCAGTTTGGGGTTTTTTTACGAAGACAACAAAGAATAAACGTTCAAATAGGTAAGGTACGAGTGCCTGGGAAATAAGAATAAGAATGATAAAAAGGAACCAGCTCTGGTTATATCAAATTGCTGGGCAGTGAACACGCAAGGGAATTAACTGCTGCAATTGCTCATGGGTAACCAATACAGCCATATATTTTCAAAATTTTGTAGAAAGGACACTTACAAAATTTACACTACAGAAAGTAGTGACCAGCCACAGAAGTCATCCTACTGTTACTTCATGCTGACATGAAAGAACTGTTTGGGGAATAACTTCTTTTAGCAGAAGTGTCCACAGTCCATTTGAATTTCACATGCTAATGAACAGGCTTGTAAAAATGCAGAAAAACAACAGTATTAGCCCATGGAGAAGAAAATATTACAGATTTAAGACATCTAGGGCCAGATTCACTGTAGGCTCAAGCTGCTTCATGCTGTTTCAGTGATGCAAAGCAGCTGTAAACCCAACTTAGCTGGTCTGGAGCCACTAAAACTTTTATCTGCTAGAAAAAGGAGTTAATGGTTTCAGTGCACCAAACCGGCTGGGTTTGGAAGTCCAGCCGGTTGGCTAAAGGAGCCATCGCTTGCATTACTTTGGAAAAACCTTTGTGCCACTCTTGCTTGGCTCTGCCCCTCCTCCCCATGTTAAGCAGTGCCGAGGATTTGTGAGAAAGGAGCTCACTTTTTAGTGCTGCTCTCCAAACTCCAGAGCAGCAAAGAGAATTGGCAATTCCTCTTCAGCAACAGCAGTCGAAAATGAAAGACAGGAGGTCTTTAACCAGAAAAATAAAATGAAGTGAGTACTATTGTAGTAAAACTGCTTCTAGTGAAGTCATTTCTTTAATACTCACTTTTAAAGACTCACTTAATTGTGGCTCCATAAGAAAGCATTATGGAAAACAGATTCTTCTTGTAAAAATCTATGCTTTAGTGTGTATATATATATACACATATACAAGGGTAGAAAGAACTTTTTTTTTTTTTCCAGATTGTGAACTTATTTATGCCTTTTGGTTCCCCTGAGCAGCTCTGAAGAACAGCAGGTATGATTAAGAATTCAAGGTAGCTGGCAGTGAGGAAGTTTGACCTAATCTATCTTGACTTTGCAATCTACACGTTTGAATGCAGCATGTCTGTGTGGAACACACTGTAGTTCACTGGCGTACAGCATATCTATTTTAATCACATGCATGCCCTGAAATAGCTGTGTGCACATGGAGATCACTTCTTTTTTTGTGTTTTTAGCCAAATTAGGGGATCAAAGCCGTGTAAAACCTTTTGTAATGAAACTTGAAGCCACATGTAATGAAACCAGATAGTTTTTCCTTTCTGATCTAAAGTCTTTCCTGTTTTCAGGCATTACTATAAACCTACATCTTGGTCCAGTCTGTAACTTGGTCCAGCTTGCATTAGATTTGCAAACAGTTTGATGAATCTGGGATGATTTATAGCTTGAGGTAGAAAGAAAACAAACAACAGAATCTAAAGTTTGGCCTGCTTTAGGCTCAAAATCAAGCGTAACCTCCTACTGACTCCTTTTGGGGTTTTGTGTCTTTTGAAATCCCAAAAGGAAAGCACCCCACTGAATCCTAAATCCAGCATGAAAAAGATACTGCAGTGGTAAATGTAAAACTAAGTTTCACAAATATCCTTTCATTTTCTGGGAAATTTCCATTTAGACTTAAATGAGGAATTTGTACAGAGGGAGATTGGGGAAAATATTTCTTCCTTAGTACCAAGAGCTGAATATACTCTTCTTTGTTCAGAAGACAAGAAGTGTACCTATCAAAGAGCACTTTATTCATGCCGTCCACAAACGTGTTCATACTCTTTTAATTCAGCTTAAAAGGAAGATGACAAACATCAGTAGGGAGCTGTTTAGCTAAAGGAAGTGTAACATTCAGAAAAATCAATACAGATTTGCAAAGAGAGCATGGCTTAAACTTAGCATGAAAATAATGTGAGTTACAGCAGCTCTAAGGGTTCCTATTTCCTATCTACTTTTAAGTATAGACAGTCTAGATACAAGGTATGTCTTCAGAGAATAACGGGATGTCGGTGAAGAATATCCTACAACATCATTTCACAAAGTGGATTCTTTAAAAAATGCTTTTTTACTGGTTTAAAGAAATCCATAGGGCCAGGTTTTTCTTCAGAAATCATGCTGGTTCTTGGTATTTCTACCTGCTACTAATGCCCATGTACCAGGTGACACGCTTATTTGAGCGAGGCCATCTTCGCTTTTGGCATCAGCAAGCAGGAGAACAAACCAATCCCAGAAGAAACAGCTGTGCAAAATATGCCTTGAGCAAAATCTGAGTGAGCAGATGCTTTGCTCCGTTGGACTGGTGTGGGTGACACTCTGTCCCGCTTAAGGGAGAAGCTCAAACGAGGAGCTGATTGAAGGTGTTTGTGTATTCCAGCATTTGGCCGGAAGGAATGGAGTATATATTTTGAGACACCTTAATTTCCATATAGCTAGAAAATAATAGTATCAACAATCGCAGATCTCTAAGAATGTAATACTGAAGGTATCTCTCATTCTTCTGATAAAAAAGCATTTTGTGCACACAAATAAGATCGCAGAAGTGTGGCCCTACGAGCCTGAAACCACAACTCTTTCCATGATCAAAATTTAATTCCTGGACTAAAAGGATTTCAATCTGTATCACATTACAATACATTCAATATTTAAATTCTCCTTCTTATTTCAAGGCATCCTAAACAAGAGATCAGTGTTTATGTTCCAACAGGTCATGTTTCCTATTATTATCAGTAGTGGGTGCTCTCAAAGCACAGATGGACAGTTGAGGCTCAGCAACCAAGCCATGAAATCTATCCACACCTTGTGTAAGGTCAATCATGCACAAACCCATTTAGCCACCCTTTAAAATACACACGAATTCTTTAATTCAGTCTAGATCAAAGTGCTGTTTTCCTCCATCTGAGGCATGAAAATGTATATAACGGATTCAGAAAAAATCCACATAATTATCCTAGTTGGATGTGAAGTTTCCTTCGATCTTTGATCTATAATGTAGTAACGTGTCAGCTCAACCAAAGTAGTTTTATGTGCAGGAAATAAGACAAGCTGAGTAGCTTCATGGTTAATTGATTAAAAGGTTCTAAAGAAGGTGCAAGATCAAAGAGCAACTTAATGGTTTTATGTTACTCTAGAGAACTGTTAGTCCACTTGTCTGACAAGGCTGACCTTGGGCAATGAAGTAACAGGCAATTAAAAAAAAATTGCAAAACTAAAACACAGATCATATTTATCTAGTTCAGCATCCTTATTTCCTTTAGCAGGTAATAGGTGGCACACCCCAGTGCTATAAGACAAGTTGCATTTTGTTAGCCTTTTACACTACACAGTCTAAATATTGACTACACAAAACTGACTGTTGCCTATACTTGTCCTGAAGAGGGGGAAAAAAAAAGGCACAGAAACTCAGAATCACAGGATGCCATGCTGTTGGTTAAAAACCTATGAAAGTAAACAAATGACAAACTATAGCAGAAGAACAGTTCCCTGTAGTGTTCTTGGTCTGTGGAATCCCTGAGCTCCCTTGGCCATCTTCACCGGCATTGGGAACAGATGACACCTCGTAGCTTACAAGATTGGCTCATCTTGAGAAGTATATTAGGAAATGGGAGCTGCTCTAAAGTAATTTAACTGCTTGCAATAAAGGAAAGAAAAAAACTGTTAATGCATTGACTCTTAAAGAAGAATTTAATAAGGCCATTCTCTAAATGACACTTTAAAACACCAATACTTTCTGGTTAGGCTGTCATCACTAGGCTATTCAAGACTCTCATGAGCACCATTTCGTTTATGTCTTCTGAATATGAGCATTATACTTACACAGAGGCAAAAGAGAAATACTGGGAATATTGAGCAAAGGAAGGCAAGAACTGCACACAGTAAGATATCTGCAAGCTGCACTGTGACCTGAATCTAAATTTTTATGAGTCCTGATCCAGTGTGGTATTTTGTACCCATGACCGGAGAATATTTTGCTTTACTTGAACAATTAGAACAATCAGTTAAGGCACCAACACTAATAAGACTGGAGTTAGACTCAGTCTGGCACCCGATTCTACCAATAACTCAGTCTCCAGTGCTTGGGCTTCTGGAAAACAGTATTTCAGGTGCTTTCAGGTCAGATGCAGCAATCTACATTAAAAGAAGAAAAAAGAACCACTTTTTTCCTGTTCTGCATTAATCCTGTTCTCATGAAAACCAAGATACTGTTACATGTTTTTCCATGTGTTTTCTAATGCTTAAATAGATGCTCTTGCCCCTAACCAGCAAATTCTCACCTCATTACTGTGAAGTAAGGCCCCTTCCCCAGTCAGTCCTGCCACTGTTTCCACCTTAGCAAGGAAAAGAGCCCTTTGTCTAGGTATTTATCTCCCCTCCAACATCATCAGGAGACCTTGGCCATGTGACAAAAGATATCACAAGACGCCCAGAGTAAAAATATGAAGGTATCATTGTGTCTGAAAACAACTTCCCTTGAGGGAAGGCCATTCTGTTGGAGGCATCTAGCAAATGACTTGAATAGTCTGAGCTATAGCAAACAAAGATCGACGGTCACAGAAAATGTCACAAGACATAGCAGTTGGGGAAGACTCCTCTCATCTGTTGATTATAAATTAATTAACACATCTGATCAGTGCATTAATGACACTGTAGTATGCTTTACCATTAATGTCTTCTATTTACACGAACATGACTTTCAGGTCAAGGATGTAAAAGTTCCCTGTTGTTCTATTTACTTAAAACAAACAAACAGAACACTGCTACTGCTCCTGCTGTCCTGCTTCACTCGACAAAGAATTCCCCACTTGAGCTGACCACCTGACAGCTCTGCTAAGAGCCTGATAAGCTGCCTTTGCTGGGTCACCACTGAGTGGGAACTTCTGAGCTGTGTAATGGGATTAGCTTTCCCACACCATTCCCGGAGAGCCCATTGTTGAAAGAGGAATAGTTTTATTCATGGCAACAAGTCAAACACAAACCCTTGGCAAGTCAAATTAAGAAAAAATAAACAAACAAATGGAGTTTTGGCGGAATCTGGGATTTGCTCTATTGGAAATTTCTTTGTAAGCTGATGGAGAAGTTGACTGATCTGGAATGGACCACTACATTTACAATGGAGCTAAAGAGGAACTCATTAAAGACGCCTCTTTTGTTTTGATAAAAGATCTTTAATTACCTCAAAGCCCTTTCTTTCACAAAGGTCCTAAAAAAAAAAGTCCCAACCCAGCAGCACATCTTTGGGATGAGGGGGAAAAATACTGACTGTTAGACTTTCTGGGGAGGAGTCTTGAATTAGTCATCTTATAGTTTTGCAAGTACAAAAGCCAGGGAATTGTGATTTAAGGATATAATAATTTTCAATGCGCAAATTCCCTTTATTGGAGTATAAATGGTGCCTTGAGGGCATATGAAAGCACTGAACTGGGCCTGGCAGAATCAGTTTTATTGTATTCTACTGTGCAGAAACAATTACTTTAGTACAAATTGTCATATGCCATTTTTCAGCCTGATCAAGTTCAGTCTTATGACTGTAAATTACTTTGTAATTGAGAGGTATATCCAAACGTCTGTGGTTAATGCTGTTTTGAACCTTTTCTTTTATAATCTAAAGTTCTCTTTTTGTTTTGCTCTAGCCATGAGCACTTTTGTGCCCATGTAAAATGTTATAGTCATACTTCCAGTCTGAGCACTTTTCACAAGTCTTTTCTAAATCTCAGTTCCATTCTCCAAATGGTTCTGCTTCAGTGCTTAACAGTACTTCAAAGAGACCCACTGGAACTGGTACTTCCTATTTTGTTTTTCTAAATCTTTGGTGGATCTGATGTGTTTCCAATGTGTTGTTATCAACAGATTGTCACTGAGGATTTCATTGCCACCTCTGCTTTTTGGTGCTTCTACTTTTCATAATGAGTCTGTAGCCACATGCATGTGCATGTGCAGTTGGACCTTAGGCTTCTTCAGCTTGGTGAACATCTCACAATTTAGTTAGCGATTATGGTATCTTCATATGTCACTTTTTTTTGTTTATGCATCAACAAAGCACCTGGGAAAATAGTCAGGACATCGTGCAGAGTCTCACAAACTTCACAAACTAAGCACGACTGAGAGGTGGGGTAAATTGTGCTGGGACATTAATGCAAATATAGCACTGTAGGGATTAGCACAAAGCTCTCTGAAAGGAGCAGGTTATGCTGTGTAGACATATGAGCTCAGCTGGAACTAATTTGGGAAACCCTCATCACTACATAATGTGATTTTAAGTCTGAAGTATCTCAGGGTCTTGCAAAAATAAGAATTTTCTCTTATTAAAATAACTATTGACCTTTCAGATTGGAGAGAGGATTTCTCGTACCTACAGCCACCACACCAGGAACTGGAGAAATGTGGTGCTGAGCTGGAGTTAATAAGCCCAGCCAGACCTTGATGAGAGCTAATGAACTCTTACGGCTTCTTGCTGACTGTGTGGTACCATGCAGTTTTCTTGCCAGCCTTTTCCTCATCATTTCAGGTCCAGGGGTGCAGTGTTGGGTAGTTGCTGGCATGAGTCCGTAGGCTTATTAACACCACAGCGCCTGCTCTGTGCGGCATAGGCACACGGTGCTTCTGGACCCACGTTCGCTCTGGAAGCAGTACTATGTTTGTACCTGCTCTATACCTGGTTTCACAGGCTCCCTGGCCCAGCTGATGCTCAAGACCCAGCTCCCAGGATTTCCTCTGTTTAGTGGTCAGTGAACAGCACTCCAGAAAATTGTATTTGTAACTGTAAAACTGAAGGGAATAATAATATAAGCAGATTTTAAAAAGCATACACATCAAAACTAGAATACCTAGATATGTTTGGGTCTAACTATTGGATTCAGCTACAGAGATTTGTCTCACCAATAAAATACCTGGAGCTTGTCAAAGCAGTGGACTAATCTTTTTGTTTTTCCTTTTGACAAGGTCCAGTGTCCGAGAGTACTAAGAAATAGAATATTCATGGCTGAGATGCAAAATGTTGTTGTAAGTAAAAGACCAGTTAAACAACAGAAATCAAAGAGTAGGTTGAAATGGTCATTGCCTCTTCAATTTAAGAACGAACTATTAAATAAATTCCTAACTACTACTGTCACTATTCAAAGCCATATCATAAAACCGACTGAGTGCAAATTTGCACTTTGGTGGAGAAGGATGGTGTAAATATTATTATTATTATTTATTTAGAGTCAAAGAAATAATGTAAATGATGAAAAACCACTCATGCAGCACTCCATGCCCTTGATGGATAATTAGTACTCAGCAAAAATCACAATGCATTAAAATACCTATTCAAACAAGAATGTAGCTAGTCAGAATAAACAAAACCAACCAACCAAACAAAAAACCCCCAACTGGTGACCTAACCTCCCCCTGCAACTCACTGCTTTTCTTCACTACTTGGGGAGTGCACGCAATATCTGTCCTAACAGATACAGTCCTTTTGTGACTGTGCAAGGACACCAGTGTATTTACTACTATTCATCCCCCATTGATTGCTTCCCTTTTTCCACAGGAATAATAACACTGTGAATTATTTGCTGAAGTCGCCTTTAAAACACTGTACCAGTTTGCAAGACTGAATTCCACACTGTAACTTAAGGGATCATTTTAGAACTGCATTCATGGTATATACGCTAAATAACCTGGATGGACACACAGAACAGAATAATACTGCAGGACTGAGTCTGCATTGCTCTCAAGAATATGTTTTACCAATATTTTCAGTGGGACACTATGATTACTAGATTTGGCTTGTAATGAAAATGGTGCCATTTTCAGTTTTGTGGATGGAAATTTACACAAACAGTGGCTGACACAAGAACGTGAGAGGTGGGGCTGGAACAGGGAACAGACTGGAGTGGCCTGTCCAAAAATTGTATCTATTTCCAGAGTAGCAAAAGAAGTAAATAAGCAAAAGAAATAGCAAAGGAAGGAGGATAACAGGAGAAAACACCTTGGGGTCTTTTGCGTGTAGTAAAATTTCTATATATAGCGTGAGCCATCTGACAGTTATAAAGCACACTCTGGCCCACTACAGACTGAACTGCTTTACATTACTGATTAGGAAAACTGTCATAATTTAAACAAATCGTAATTTTACAGAATGTCTGGAAAAGTTAAAACCCAAAGAAGTTTAGGACTTTAGGAACAAAGAGATGGTCTTGAGATTCTGAGAAGTAATACCATATTTTTCATTACCCAGTCCAAAAATAACTGTGGGATGACATAAACTTGTCCTACTTTTGCTGCAACCTTGAAAAAGCCTGAGCAGAAGAACTATTTGATAAGAAATAAAGTTAGCAGGTAGCAAATTCACAACCAACATAAAAAGGTGAGGGTGAGCTGCCAGACTCCTTGTCATAGGCTACTGTGAATACTAATAGTCTCCTGGGGTTCAACAGGAGAAATCCACGAGAGAAATCCATTGAAGATTACTGAATATGCAGCAGTCATCCCTGGCTCAGGATGTTCTTCTATGGCTGTCGTGGTTTAACCCCAGCTGGGGACTGAGCCCCACGCAGCCGCTCGCTCATTCCTGCCCCCAGTGGGATGGGGGAGAGAATGGGAAGAGTAAAAGTGAGAAAACTCGTGGACTGAGATAAGAACAGTTTAATAATAGAAATAAAATAAAATAGTAATAATAATTATATTAGTAATAATAATACTAGAATATACAAAGCAAGTGATGCAGGATGCAATTGCTCACCACCCGCCGACCAATGCCCAGCCCCTCCCCGAGCAGCGATCGCTGCCCCCAGCCAACTCCCCCAGTTTCTGTACTGAGCGTGACGCCATATGGTATGGAATAGCCCTTTGGGCAGTTGGGGTCAGCTGTCCTGGCTGTGCCCCCTCCCAGCTTCTTGTGCATCGCCAGCCTTCTCAGTCAGTAGAGCACGAGAAGCTGAAAAGTCCCTGACCAGTGTAAGCACTACTTAGCAACAACTAACACATCAGTGTGTTGTTATCAACATTATTCTCATCCTAAATCCAAAACACGGCACTATACCAGCTACTAGGAAGACAATTAACTCTATCCCAGCTGAAATCAGGACAACGGCAAATGGCTGAAGACTGTGAGAATACTCATGGTAAATGTTATGCACAGTTGCCCATAGTCTTCCCTGGGTAACCTCTTTGGTTGTCTCAGATGTGACACTCAATGACAGGACACTGTGACGTATTAATCTTTGATCTGACCCAGTGTTCAATTCAATAAAATTCTTTCTGTTAGACAGAACTTTCAATACTGTTCCAATTATTTTTTGGTGAGATGGCAAGTTCATAGAATCATAGTACTCTTGTGAACTGAATTACTTTTCAAAACTCAAAGCTGATGATAGCAAATGTTATACTGACCACTTGTCTGTACCAGGACCATATACCTGGTCCTGGCAGGCTCTCAGTTAAGTTTCCTCTTTTGCATCCCATACTGTATAACTATTAGCGTTTATCCTACAGAGCCTCCCAAGTTTCCAGGCTCTTGCATTCCCAGCCTTTCTGACAACCACACTACTCTTTTCAACCTGCTCTCGAGAGACCTGCTCACAGTCCTAAGCCTTTGAGCTCCCTCTGTTGCCAGACTACTCAGCCCATGAGATTCGCCAGCCACCCGCAACGCGGGGGACTGCCTGCCTCGGCATCCGGCCACAGCAGCGCAGCCCGCACCGGGGCAGTGCAGCGAGGTACGCGGTCCCCACCCTTACCCTCCCCAGCCTTTCCTTTTCCTCCTCAAAAATACACATGCTCATATTCTACTATTTAAAATAAAGAATACAGAAGTGTACTATGATGAGGAAAATAGCAAAAGCTTCTCCCCCCCTCCCCCCCGCCGTCTCTCTGATTCATTCTGCAGTTCCTCCTTCAAATCTTTCCCATCCTCTAGTTTCTCTTTCCAGCTCTCTTCTCATATCAGAAAGTAGAACTGTGGAAAACCAAGATGATGTCTGAATTACAGGAGCTACAATCCATGAAGAGAGGGAAGTCTAAAAGTCATGAACTTGAAGCCTTTGCTGTGCCCTCCTTGCGGTTCCTCTCCGATCGCCTAGTTTTTACTCCCCCTGCCCTCCCACCCTAACTCATGCATCCTTTCTCACTGCTTTAACTTGGAACCCCGGTGCACTGCCCCCTCTCCTCCCCCACCTCCCACCACCTTTCCTGGAAAGATCTTATTTTTCTTCTTTTTTCTTTTTTTTCTGTTTGTTTTGTTGTTTTTTTTTTTTTACAAAGAGGCTTTAATTCATCCTCCTCCAAAATCCAGCAGAGCAAGTGACAGCAGGGCAGCCTTACTCCCCCACTTGCTCCTCCTGTGTGGGCAGGGACAGAGGGGTTGTGGGCTGTTGCTACTCCACTTTCTAAAAAGAGAAAAGATGATGAGAAAACTATTACTACCACCACCACCTTTGATTTTATCTATATCATTTAATCATGACTGTTACCACAGCTCCCATCCTCATCACCATCACTACAGCCAATACTCCTAGGTTGTTACTAGTTCTCAGCCACCAACTTGAATCAAGTCCTAGGGACCTTAAGTCTGTCTTTTAAACTTTCTCTATATCATAAACAAAGAATTGTTCCTACCATCCCTGGACTTTTGTTGTCTCAAGTGCCAGCTGTGCTTGGTGTGTGGAAGACATTACATGCTTTTCTGAAGCAGTACATCCAAGCTGTGTGTGCCTCAGAGCACAGCCTGATGCTCTGACTGCAGCTCTCCCCTGTGTCTGACCTAGCAAAGGGAACCTCAGGGACTCAGGAAAAAGCGGAAAGGTCTGTTAATGTTATGAAAAACAACGTTGTACCCAGCTACAGTTTCTGCAGACATGTGTTTGGTTAGCCAAAGCAAAAACACCTCTGCCCCAGCATGTTCTCTGCAGACCAAGAAGTCCTGACTACATGGATTTATTCCTGTTGTTGGCAAAAAAAGAAGGGGGGGGGGGGGGGGGGAAGAAGTACAAATACTCTCATGATGCCTTGTGAATTTGTGGAGGAATTTTTCGTATTTATTATTATTTACCTCATTCTGTGCAGGACTATAAAGTCCAGTAAACTTGCTTTTAATCAATGCTTTTTATACCGCTACTGATCTGTGCCCTACAGTGGGAAAAAAAATGGTAAAAAGTTTCCTAACAAAGAACACAATTTCTCTGACAACTTAACTATGAAACACTTCCATTTCCACTTAAAAAACTCTCTATTTTTCCACCTTTGCTATTTGTGTAACAGAAAGCTTTGGGGTTTTTTTTCCCTTGTTTCTTTCCCCGAACCGAGAGAGGCTGCCGAAGGCAGAGCAGCAGCTTTCGGGGAGAAGGCGCCGGAGTGGAAGGCAAGCTGGTGAATGATTGCCACCAAGTGGGACAGTACAAAACTGCAGCGGGTGCCGCAATCGGCTCTTTCCCTCTGCAACCCTGCCAGGGAAAACGTCAGTCAGCTCTCATAGCAGCACCCGAACAATCAGCTGCAAGCTTTCAACTTTTGCTTAATTATTTCCCTAATCAGAATTTAAATTATATTTATCCTGCGTCAGAAATTTAGTAGTGTGTTTTGATTTTCAAATAATTCTAGAGAAATCATTTGGTGAGCACAGATAAAGCCTGTGCATGTCTGTCTGCCATTTAAAGAACACTACCCGGTGACAACTTTTTTGTATGTCTAAAAGCAAATTCCAACGCCACAGAAATCAGCAGGGAGAGAATAATGGCATTCTCTGCAGGAGGAAGAGAGGGGACCATCCCGCTTCTCTTTTTTAATTTGCATGATGTGGCACTCATGATATTATATAAAACTACCTGCAATATAAAGTAGCGGTGAACATTTCTGAATGCACCCAAAGTTCTGATAAAGTAGTCACCTTTGAATATCCTGTCCATTTTTTTAAAGGTAGATTCTGGTTTATATAGAGAACATATTGTTTCTAGTTCTGTCCCTATTTTCTGTGACCTTGGGTACCACTTCATCTTTCAGGATTGCTATGCTTACAGATACGTTCTCTCACTATGTTTCTACTTCCAGGTACCTGCACCTGTTTGGTGAAAAGCATAATTAATAAAAGTTGGTACTCTGGGGTAGTTCCAAATATCATTGGGATATCCGAAAGCAGCTGAGAATAACACTTGGACATATCACCATGAGTTTGTCAGGTTTGAGAAGCTGGAGAGCCTGGGTTCAATTCTGTGCTCCAAATCAGGCAAAAGCACGGGTTTTTTCCATAACCCAATGAGTCTTCTAGCACTGCTTCCAAAACCTTTTGTTAGCTTTGAACACTTTGAGCATTGTGAGTTCCAGAAAAGAATTCACAGATATATATCCAACTCCCTCTTTTCTTCTCCCAAGTGTTTGGCACCTACTTTTCTCTGAAACCACAGCTTTCTCCTTAACAGTTTCCATGAGCTAGTGCTAGCCACTGCCTGCTCAACCCTGGTACTTTCTGTGAGTCATGTTCTTAGGTGTTAAACAATTGACACACTGTGGTAAGGACTCCTGAAATAAATTAGGAATTAAGATTCCAGTGAACAGCAGGGAGGCAAGAAATCAAGTATCATAAAACTCAGATTTAGGTCCAGTGACTCAAAAAAATATTGGTTCCTAACTCTTACTTTTTTGACTGTACTAGTGGGAATGGTTGTCTCTCCATAAATAAGCAAAGTATGTTTACAGAAGTAGCTGTGATTGTGCCACCATCTGAGACATGGCAATGGAATGAATTGTCCTTCCTGAGCAATTAGCATCACCAGAATAAAGAAAAAATTCAAACTGCCATTATTGATGGCAATATGAAAATTTAGAAGAATCAGAAAAAAACAAATCCTGACATGTCTCATTTTAATCCTAATTTCATTTTTGAGGTAGTATAGTTTATTGATGGGTGGGTATAACAGTCTATTTTGGCTCCTGATAGTACTAGCTAACTACAGGAGAATAGGAGCATTGATTTTGTATGGCCATGGGTAGAAGATGAATGTAAGTATAACCAAACCATTGCAGAGCTGCTCTAAACACTTCAATAAGTAATGAAAAATGGAGCAATGATGAGTTAGTATCTCTGTATCTATTTGGGCATAACTTTCTCCAACTCAGGTACTCATGAAAAACATGAATTTCCTAATTATTTAATATCAGCAGGATATCCTTGAAAGCAATCAAAAAGCCTAGTGTGGAATCTGGCTTGTATAAAAAATAGCGTGGCCAGCAGGACTAGGGAAGCGATCGTGCCCCCGTACTCGGCACTGGTGAGGCCGCACCTCGAATATTGTGTTCAGTTTTGGGCCCCTCACTACAAGAGAGACATCGAGGTGCTGGAGCGTGTCCAGAGAAGGGCAACGAAGCTGGGGAAGGGTCTGGAGCAGAAGTCTTATAAGGAGCAGCTAAGGGAACTGGGATTGTTTAGCCTGGCAAAAAGGAGGCTGAGGGGAGACCTTATTGCTCTCTACAACCTCCTTTCAGGGAGTTGAAAACCCTCCCTGAAAGGAGGTTGTAGCGAGGTGGGGGTCGGTCTCTTCTCCCAGGTAACAAGTGATAGGACAAGAGGAAATGGCCTCAAGTTGCACCAGGGGAGGTTTAGACTGGATATTAGGAAATTTTACTTCACTGAAAGGGTTACCAAGCATTGGAACAGGCTGCCCAGGGAAGTGGTTGAGTCGCCATCCCTGGAGGTATTTAAAAGGCATTTGGATGAGGTGCTTAGGGACATGGTATAGTGGTGGTCTTGGTAGTGTTAGGTTTACGGTTGGACTCGATGATCTTAAAGGTCTTTTCCAACCTATACGATTCTGTGATTCTGTGAATTTAGCTGCAGTTGTCCATGCAACCGCTTGATTTTGCTCAGCCTTGCACCTTAGTTCAAGAATCACACCCAAAGCACCATGTCTACAAGCTAATGGTAAAGACCTGTGTACTCATTCAGTCCCTAAGTTTGGGTGTCATACCTGTATGCATTTTTGTTACTCTGCAACATCAAAACCTGAAAGTATTCCTGTGGGTCAGTCTGCTTCTTGGGAGTTTGCCTCTGAGTTTTACACAGGACTTTGATCTGCTAATCCAAAGTCCTTACAGCAATTTAGCACTTAGTAATAGGCAATCAAGTAATTTCTGGTGTACTACAGAAAAAATTAAGCAATCCTGTAGTATCTATGGACTGTTATCCAGCATTGTTCAACTGAAGTGGCACTGTTTCACACTAATTTTCACAGAGGATATAAGGGAATATTCACAGGTCCATCAACTTCTGACAGGCACTGAACTAATCATCTGATACAGCACTTGTCAATGAAAGGGCCTGGAGCGTCTAAATCTTTGCAGAGGAACCTGAAAACTACAATTAGGTGTCTACAGTCTGTTCTGTAGCTCACATTTATTGCCAAACCCTGTAAAATAACTTCTCTTTTATAGAGTACTATTTATAAAGCATGCAGACTGATTAAGTCAGGATAAAAGCTCTCGGGAATGATATCTGAAGACTATCTAAGGAAAACCCTCCTAGAGACTTCAGTTTTAAATGTGCACTTTTCAATGTGAGAATTTCTAACTTTTCAGAGTTACTGGAGAAATAAAAAGAATTACCAAATATGTTGAGCTGAGGAAACATATTTTGTTCTTTTACTGTTCCTACTAGGTTGTAAGAGTTGTTAGCCCCCAACTGGGGCTAAAACTGCACTTGGTTTAGAAACTTCTAAAATAATCTCAAATGAAAATATATCAGTTTGCATATTATTAGATGAATATTAAAGAATATAGTAAGATGTAAGAGGAATTGATTTTTAAGTCTGTTGGTAATCCCTTTCTTGTATTTATCAAAATACAGCAAACAAATCAGTACAAAACACCTATTATCTAACAAAAAGACTGCTACAAATAGAGAGGGAAATGTTGACAACATAAATTAATGAAATGATGACAAAAATTCCAGTACCAACTCCCTTCCTTCCATATTCAGAAGTCTGTACTTGTGAAGAAATATTCTCCCCACCATTTCCCAACTGGCACTGGCCAAATGCCAAGCCTAAACCATACCAAACGAATTAGCTTAACGAAGGTATAAATGTGCTCAAAAAGATCTAACACGTGACTGGTTTATGTGGTGTTCTTTTAATTAGCCATATTCCAATAAGCCTCAGTTTTAATTTCATAAGCCTCAGAATCCATTTTTCTTTAGTGAATTCTCCTCCTCCTCAGTAATTAACTATTTAACTGTAACTAATGAAAAAAGAAGTCAAATTGCATATTGGTTTTATCAGCAGTGATAATTAATTAATCATTGGTTCTATTTAATATGGTTGAGTATTATCATGAAAAAGTAAGTAATCAGTCCAGAGTTAGCTTTCATTTTCAGATTTCTCTATGCTCACCTGAACACACTCACATACATATAAGTGACTGCATCTCTTTTAATGATAAAAACTCCTTGCAAATTTTATTCATATTTTTGTCTTTTACTTATTTTTTAAGCATTTAGAAAGGTTTATGGCAGTTACATTAAACAAACTAAAAAAATACATAATGGAGAAACTCATAGTAACTGGAGCTAATGCTATGCATGCATACAGTAACAGTAGTAGCTCATGACACCATATTTAAGATTACGAAGTGGTATCACGATGGAGAAAAATGCTAAAATTTGTCATGTTTTGTTCCTCTATACACAGTACAGATGTTACAGTATTTTTCCTTCTAAATTGTCCATCCACCAAATATGTTTAAAATGTCACAGACTAGTTCCTATTACAACTATCAAAAATAGTGGGACACAGTATGAAAAGTATTTTATTTTAAACACACATGTTTTATTACAAGTATTTTGACCTGTATTCCCCATGTCAATATTCAGCAGGATCTTAGAAAGTAATAACGAGGAGGCTACTCAAGGAGCAGGGGATCTGCAAATTCATAGGAAAAGTGTAATAAAAAAACATTTTAAGATTGTACTGGAGGAATCAGAAGGGACTGAACATGTGTTTAACCTTAGGACTTCTCTTTTCCTAACTCTTAAAATATCATGTAATTTAGGAAAAGATGTCTATAAGGGCATAGTTTCATCCTACCCTGTTCTAGGAATTTAGGATCATTTTAGTCTGTATTCTTCCCATGGGGGTGGGAGGTGCTTGAGCCTCGCAGATGTGGGCGCAGGCCCGGGGTGTATCTCTGCATGAACGCAGAGATGCCTTATGCCGAGTGCCCTAGTATGGGGAGGGATGTACTGGTGCTCACCAAAGCCAGGCCAGCACCCCTGGGTAAGATCTCATGGCTGAAAGAGCCTTGCATGAAGGCAATTCCCTGAGAGCCAGATGCAGCGATTTTTCCCAGTCCAAGAGATGAAATGCCGCAAGACATGAAATGGAGGGACACATGTCTATCAGGCATCCACGATTCAGTGGGTCTCTCTCAGACCTTGATCTCACAACTCACGTCTCACTGCAAGGCGAGCAGTGCAGTCTGTATATTCAGTGTTCAAAGTACAGCAGGACTCCGTGTCGTACCCTATACACCACCGTACCATAACACTCTTATTTTGCGTTTTTCAGGAAACTGATTGAACTCTGAACTAAGCCCTGCTCTTGCACAGAGACTGGAGTCTTACTTGTCCTTTTATAACCCAGTCGTTTCTGTGCCTCCAGGAACTCAGTGGGAGCTGCTGACTCCACAGAGCTGATCAGTGGTATTTTGCTTCATGCAACACAGCAGTTCATACCGCCTACTGACTTAGGAATTGTACTACTACTTTCTTCCACACTTGAATGTAACTGTAGTCTGTTCTGTACTCACAAAGCAACTACAGCAGCTATAGGTATAAAATGATACTAAAACACTGAACTAAAAAACAAACCTCGCTCAGAAAAGCAGTTCTGTTTTCTTGTTATGGAGATAAGCATGCTGGTTTGCATTTTGTAGTGTGATTTTCAAAGACTTGCATGGTCTGCTTTACAAATATTGGATTTTTCTGAGATAATTTACCAACCTGTAAAATTTATGGATAAAAAGACATCCATTCCACTATTGCCTTCAGTATTATGGAACAGTAAAATAATTTTGTGAAAGTACTGTAATGTCTGTTGTGTTTAGTTAAAACACTTAGAAATCTTCCCTTCTCCAACATTATTTTTATCATTTTTTCCTTCTCTATTTCCAAAAGGTCTTTTGCACTAATGCATTGCAAAGGCATTCAATTATCCAGCCCTATTTTAACTCTGCAAATGTCCTCACTTACAACTTCCCATTATTGGCAGATACCAACTCTTTATGTTGGATAAACCTAATAATGAAATGCCAGCACTGGCCAAAATCTAATGCCAATGGTAGTTTTCAAATAGCCAATAACTACTTTTCAACACTGTCAGTGTGTTTTCCTGTTTTTTTGTGGCAAACCAACAGAATAGCCTCTCTTATCCACTTCTGAAGTCCCATTCAGTTCCTCGTTATAAATTACAGAAGTGAAAAAGAACGCAACGGTGGAAAGACTGCATCCCACACAATTTAAGCAAACCAAGAAAACATCTTGCTTGATTTATTGTTGAGTGCATGAAAGAATAAACACATCTCTTAAAGAAAGCAAGAAAGCATTCTGATGATTAATAGGGTCGACAGAGGAAAAAAATGTACCCTTTTACCCAAAAGGCCGTTTACCACATTCAGATGTGATGGTGTATGAATAAATACCGTATTTGTGACAGAGATTTCAGTATCGTATGAGTGGGTTATCTGAAAAAAGAAACTAAAAATTAACTAACATTGTATTTGGAACAAAAATTACCGCAAATGGGAACGTGGCCCTGTCCCTGAAAGCCAAACTTTTGTCACATAAAAATAAAAGCAAAATACAGTATTTCCCAAATCCTGTTTTCCCTGGGAAGCTATTAAGAAAGCGGATAAAAAGGAAGGGCAACGTCAGCTGAAAATTTACCATCCCCATTCTAATGACAAACATATAAGGCAGGTTGAAAACAACCATCCTTTTAATCCGATTTTCGCTCTTTCCTCAGCAAGCACTGAAGGTCTGATGAGTTGAAGGCGGTGCCCCAGCTCCCCGGCACTTCCCAGCGGCCAAGCTGGCCCAGCAGACCCGCCACCCCAGCTTCCAGCACGGCCGTACGATGCCCGGGGTGAACCCCCGGGACCCGTGTGCCGGCGCCCCTACCTTACCTCAGCCGCGGCCGGCCACCTCGGCCAGCCACCTCGGCCGGGCGCCGCTGAGGGACGCCGCGCGCGCGCCCCCCGCCGCGCATGCTCCCGCCGCGCAGGCTGCCGCCTCAGCGCCCTCGCCTCGGGCTCGGCCTGCCGAAGAAGATTGGGCTCTCGGCGGCCCGTAGTTTCCCTGGCAACCGGCAGGAAGCGTCGCCGGGCGCGGAGCTGCCCGCCCGCCAGGTCAGGGGTTGGCGGTGCGGCCGAGCGGTACCGCTGGGCCGGGTCGGGTCGGGCCGGGCCGGGCCCTGCGTGTCGCCGCCGGGCAGCGGCGCAGCCCCGCAGCGAGCTCTCGGGGCACTGAGCAGCTGCCCTTCCCGAGGGCTCCGTAAGAAGGGGGAATACCGTGCCCATCGGCCCGCCGCTTCTCTCTAGCGGTCTTGACCTGGGCTTCCCTGCGAGAGAGTGGGAGCTGTGGAGAGGGGAGAGGGGCCCGAGGAGGGGCGTGCATGTCCCTCCTCGTCGTCTCGCAGGGTCTTTTGATGCCCCACGGTGTTTGTGAGGCTCGGTCCGGCGGCTCTGTGGTGACTTGCCGGAGCTGTGCTGTCTGAGGCTCTTGGCGGTTACGGCGCTCGATGGCCCTTATCTCTTTCTTTCTCTGCCCTGGCTGCACTCCGGGAGAGTTGACACTCACCAGGGTAAAGGAGCAACCTCACCTTTAAAATCCTACTTACTTTCATTCCGCCTTTCTTAAGTGACTTCTAGAACCCAAACTCCAGGCCACACTTTTCCTCCTTTGAAAGATGTCTTTTAAAGGTGCTTTTTCTGTTTCTCTTTAAGGATTTCTGTCCTTTGCTTGAAGTCTCTCATCTGCCAGGAGGATGGTTCACTTCTGTATCAAGCCTTGTGTGTCACTTGTTTGATTCACAACTATACTTCTGCTGTCTGATCTCTACAAATGCGTGTGACTCCCAGCTCTTGACTACACAAGGCCTTTCATCTTGCTCTGAAGACAGACCTCCTTATGAAAAGTCCTTTTTCCACTCTCTGCCACTTCCTCCTCTGGTAATACATAGGCGAGTTATCTCAGTTGTGTTTTTACAAAACCGTTATCACTGTCCTTAACTCCTATCTTTACTTTTGTCCCAAAGGGCTAACATTGTTCCTGCCTGTTGTCACACCTTTTATTTTTCACTTTCTCTGATGGTACAACCAATGACTTTTGAAATGCATCTAGATTTTGTCATTAGTTAAGTCCTTGGCATGTGTCTTGATTACTTCTTGGAAGAGAAAAGAATTTGAATACATTTGAATTACTTCTGAACACTTTTCTGAGAAAAATATTTATGTTGTTATTAGCAAGATGACTGTTCACATTATGAGCAATTGTACATTTCAAAGGTTGACACGGATAGCACTATTTTGTGATATATAATGCTAATGTCAAGAACTTATCTGGTGTTTTTATAGTATAAACCAGTTTTGATTCTTATTTTTCTGGTAGTTAGAAATGTGTTTTCTAACTCTAATGTGATTAGAGTTTTGTGATAATAAGCTGGCGCTTACAAAATCAGTAAATTTTCTTTCTATGTTATTGTTTGTCTTTTAGGGCTTCAAATTCTTTCTGGTTTTAATGATTTGCATTTTACAAACTGAATAGTTCCTGTAAGTGTCATTTAAGTTTTTGTGTGTTCTGAAGAGACTTTTGTCTAATTGCGGTATGTTAGTTCTTATTTTAAAAAGACTGTCACTGGAGACAGGCTGTATTCTGAAAATGATAGGAAAGAGAAACCAAGACGTACAGTGGGTGAACTGATTTGAATCACTAGTTCTGATTAAATTGTCAGTCAAGAAGTATTGCTTTAAACTTTCAGTTTTAGTTTTGCTTTGTATTTGTAGTTTAGCTAATTTGGTAATCATTACTATATGTTGTTTGTCAACATTCAGCAAAACTTAGGTGCCACATTTAATTCTTTCTACAAGTCATTAGGACATAGCATATCTACACAAGTGCTGGGGCCTTATGACTTCTTACTAGAAGCAGAAATAATCCTAAAGATTTAGTAATTTAGATAATGACAAAAGTACCTCACTGGAAGTTCTGTCTGGTAGGAAGAATTAGAAGAACCAAGCCAAACAACAAGGACTGCATGTACAAGATTCTGGCAGAGATTAGGGGAGGTGGTATAAAAAGCTCAGAGAGTGGAAATAGTGTGGCAAAAAAAATCTGCTTCTCTAGTTCATCCTGATCTCGGTATTTGGAATTTAATCATGTTGTTGACAAAAACAGGTGTCATCAACTTACGAAAGGTGATGGCTGGATGGCAAGCACTCTACTCATCCTTGTGGCAATGTTTGTTTATGTGTATTATTTAACTGGCTTCCTACTGTTTTCATTTCTATGTAGCCTCATTTCTTGTTTACTAAAGGAATGTAATTTCTTATTTACTAAATTATTTTCTCCATCCAGAGTGCACCATAGCATAAATTACTGAACATTAATAATATTCAAAATTCACATTTTCATACTTTATAATTTTATTAACATTTGAAAACCTGTCTTTTCTCAGGAATAATTTATATTATTCATCATAGTGTCAGGCTTGGTTAAATAAGCAGTAGACTATTTTTTTTATTAGGGACATTTTAATGCAATTACATACATATATAATAACACGTGTAGTTAGTGCATTAACATTTAGAAGATATGTGTACCTAAATCAGTGTTTAAGGATGTATACAGAAAGTTATTTGTGCCTTCTTTTTAACAAAATACTTTCATTCTTCCTACTGGAATTGGAATTAATTTTCTGTGTTCTTTCTTTCCTACTTTACATTTCTTTTATCTTTTCTTATTGATTCTGCTTTGGTTTTTGTGTCCTGAATCTACTTTCTTTTGTGTTTGTTCCTTCATCTTGGCCATTCCTCAAATTGTTACTGTCTTCTGCTGTAACTGTACCCAACCAACCTATTTCACTCTGGGCTGCTCTGCTGAGCACTGTATTGCTGCTCGGATTTCTGTAGGCTACCCTAAAGGCAGACTGTAGCTAATTTCACTTTTGCTGCAGGTCTCAAAGTACAGAAGTAAAGGGGAGCAGCTCAGGATTAGGAGATGTGTGCATTTGAAAGATGGAGTGACGAGACTCAAAATTATCCTGTGCACTGCTTAGGATATGTAAGAATAAACATTTCTTTTCTAGTACACTTATTCAGATTTTCTTGATTGATTGTTCAGGTCAGTCTTTGGAACCAGGGATTCTAACCCTTGATATTCTGTCATGTAGGAATGAAAACTATTTTATGTTTTTAATCTTTTGCTGTTCTAGGAAGTAATGTTCTAAGAATGTCATCAGGCATCCAAATAAAACCAAAGACTGCAGTACAGAAAAGCAAGACATCTTCTCCTTTGCCGTGTTCTCCAGAACCTGCGATTAAACCACAGCCAAAGCCTAGTGACAAGCTGAATCCTAAAACTATTGATCCGGTATGCATAGGTGGTGGGTTTTCTGTTTGTTTGTTTAAAACAGATCTCTTGTTGGAAGAAATTTCCTTACTTTATGAAATACATGCAGGACATGCTTCTTCTGGTCCTGTTTTGTAAATTTAAATTAAACTTTTGTTATTAATCATACATTCCCTAATTTCTAAGCTCAAATGCCTGAGGTGTAACTTGTTTATTACTTTTTTAAAAAAGGGGGTTTGATACAATTGCAGCTTGGATGGTAACTTTTTTATTTTCCATATACTTTTGCCCTAAAAAGAGATTTAGAGGTAAGAGTTAAAAAGGGTTGGGGTTTTTTTTAGTATAGTTATAAATTTTGGCACTTGCTCCTTTAGAGGAACTGATCTCAGTTATGCAATGAAACCAAGAATCAGGTAGCATCGTGAAGATCACGTAGACCTCATAAAATCTAGCAAATTAATTGCTAGAGAGCATTACTTGAAACTCCCAAGTACTGTGAATATGTAATACTTTGGGAAGAATTTGGGGTCTCAGGAGAAGACTGATGAAAGGAGTTGTTTATTTCCCAGAAGTCTTGTGCCTGGGGAACTGGCTTTGAGTGGGTGAATTATAGCTCACCACTGGGCCATATCAGCCAAACAATTACTAATGTCACAGACCTTTTGGAAAACAAACTAAACGTGGGAGTACTTTGGTGAGGTACTAGTTTCCCACAAACAGAGGCTGAATACTTTCACGTGGGCATTTTTTTTCTGGAAACCTTCTCGCAAACAGTACGACGACTTAAACGAAGAAGTTGTCAAATCATGCACACAATTTTAACAATGTTATTGCAGGTTCAAACACTTGAAAGATAAAAATTAAGATTTCATGGTATTTCCTGCTATATGCTTTGTGGTAAAATGTTTAATCTGGAAAGTAGCACTGAATGATCATGCTGATAAATAATACCATAGTTCATATGCATAAGAAGCATGTATATGATAAAAAACAACTTTGTGCAGGCTTTCCTCCCATGGAGCTCCTAGTTTCCTTCTCCAG
Organism: Ciconia boyciana; assembly: GCF_034638445.1. Classification (NCBI taxonomy): domain Eukaryota; kingdom Metazoa; phylum Chordata; class Aves; order Ciconiiformes; family Ciconiidae; genus Ciconia; species Ciconia boyciana. Next base: position 19,285,509 of record NC_132938.1, read on the forward strand.
TGAGTCCTTCCTAGATTCTCACCCAGTATGAACCTCCTCACTGATTTCCAGTGCCCTCATATCATCTTGCCCAACACTTGGTGTTTCTCCCACATCTTGCCACCTTGTAGTTTTGTCTATACTCGGATCAAGATGGAATTGGAGTAAATATGCCTTCTGCATGTTACCAATATAACAACAATAAGAGCATCAGGAAAGTGAGAGGTCCGTAATCTGTTAAGGAGAGAACCCATAATAATGCCTTTTTTTTGTCCTCACAGTTTGGTGCTCATTCTCGACCACCTTCTGCATTTGCTGCTATATATGCTAAAGGTGGGATTCCATGCAGGTGTGTTGGTTTTGTTTATTTTTTTACTAAATATATTATGGTTAGGTCGAATTACACAGATTGAAATACATCTATTCGTGTTTGGTCTTCTAGTTAAGCTGTTTGATTTTGTTCATTTCTAAAAAGATTTCTCATACTTAACTCTTTTCAAAGCAGAAAGCAATTTTCCATGTCTTTGAAATTGTCTTCTTTTGGTTCTTTTTTTATGCTGTGTTAATACTGAAGCTGCATTTTTTAAAGAATAGCTAGGTATTTGTAGATTTGGTTTGATAAGCCTCTTTCATGAAAGAAGTTGATTTTTTTCATGTAATGGTGTTTACTTCTCCCTACTAACAAAGATAATAAAATTAGTGCCATTTTAGTAAGTAGACATCTTGCAGTCTTATTTTGTCTGAAGTAGTATGACAACATTTTCTTGAATATTCCAATTCTGTAGTTGTCAGCAATATCAGATATTAACAAAACTACTTGTAAGTAATACTTTGTGGTGTTTCACGTTACTTTTGTCTATTATATATTTGCCTAGACAATAAGCACTTTAGTGTTTTGTCAAGTGGATGCAGAATTACTTAACAAAAATTTAAGTAATCATTATTACATGTATATACATGTATAAAATAATCATTAATAGATAGCCTTTATCTCTATCTTAGGAGTAACTGATGAATTCCAATAAGATTTTCTTTCAGTTTCAACTAATTTCCCTTACCAATTGTTATTTGAGGAAAATGTTTCTTGATATTTATCAAAATAAGTAACTTTGCAAAGGAAGCATCTTCTGTGTTGGTATGAGAGCCATCTATAATTTTGATCACTTTTATTTTCTGATTTCTATGTGATTGGGAGCAGAATTTTGAAAACTGCCATATTTGGGAATTATAATAATTGCACTGTTAAATACCATTATACATTTCACCAAGGAGAGCAGTATGTATTGAAATTGTGTATATAACATTATAGTAATATTGCAAACCAGTTGCTGATAAATTTAAAGTGAATATAGTCTTAGCAATAAATTACATATTCTTATATGTTAATTTATTCTTTATATAGGTTAGTGCATGGCTCAGTAAAGCACAGACTGCAATGGGAATGCCTTCCTGAAACGGTTCCCTTTGATCCTCTTCTTGTAACATTGGCAGAGGTAAAGTCAATTTTCTTGCAAAGTTAAGCATACAGGATTTCCTAATTGCAAATGGCATTTTGTAACAAGCTAAGCTAGCTAACTTAGACTCACCTACTAGGGAAATATGAAAAAAACATTTGTGAGGATTTTGTATGAATGAAGATGGTCAAGAACATTGCCATTTGTAGTTCTTTAGTTAAAGCATTCTGGGAGAGCTAGGTAGAGCTATTTAATCTTTGAGATACTGGCCACATACAAGGCTGCATCTCAGATTCCCAACTGTTGAATGAAATACTTCAATCCATTTGTGGCTTTGCAGGTTCTTTTGTAAACAAAATTGTTTTGATTCTTTTTGTATATAAAGCTTACCTATTGAACTAAGAGTGCTCTCCTCAATAGATTGAACTAATACAGTAGAAATAGGATCCTGTAAATAAGTGAAAGAGAAATACTATACATTATGTTCAGGCTTCTCTTTTCTCAGCATCATCTGTGACATTTATCACCAAATATGTTTCAGGAGTGTAAATAAATGTTGAATCCAGTGTGGCAGATGGAGTAAAGTACATACTCTAGAGGTGGTGGGGTTTTTTTTGTTTTTTTTTTTTAAAGGTTAAACAAAGCGTCAATTCCTAAAGTAACTTACAGCTCCTGTTATGGAAAGAAGAAATACTTCAGCCATAGGACTTTAAATCTTTGAGTTGTGCTAGTCAGGTCTTCACTAGAAATGCATATTTGTAGCATCTACAAGTTTTTGGTGTTGCAGAGGGGTGTGTGGTGGGGGGTGTCTTTCCTTCTATAGTTCACCTTCTATTTGTTTTTTCCTTCAGGGTACGAAAACCATTTACAAATATAGCCTATTCTTGTTCATGGTCTTGTTGAAAAATTACCTTGGGTAGTTAGAGTAAAGGTAATGAAGTACAAATATTGATTGAATCGGCAGTATTCATAATGTGAGTTTTAATATTCAATGTTCCGAAAGAAAAATGAATAAGAATATTCTCTGAGCAGAGTTGTACTCAATGGCTCCACATGGTGGAGTTAGTGTATTTTATGTTTTGAACTGATGTAAAAAAATCTAAACATTATCTTGCTGCTATGTGGAACTTTTTTAATGTGTTTAATTTTTTTTTAAAAGAAGACTCACTATTAAGCAAACATGTTTTCATTTGCAACAGGGTCTAAGAGAGACAAAACATCCCTATACATTTGTTTCAAAGGAGGGTTTTAAAGAATTGCTTATGGTTGAAGGTGCTACTGAAAAAGCAATTCCCTTGTTGCCTCGTCTAGTTCCAGTGTTAAAGGCTGCATTGGTATGTCTTACTCTTCATGCAGAGATTTTAATGGGTTTGATTTTTTTTTTTTTCTTTTTTCTTGTGCTGGTGAGGGCTAAAATATTAATGTGATAAATCTATTGCATGGGCTTTTGGTTTGGGGTTTGGAGGGGTGGGATTAGTTTCTTTTTCTCATGTTAACCCTGCCTTGGTTTTATTAGCTAAATATGTCTTTAACTGTAAATTCAGATGGGCAACTCCTTGTATAGCTGTATGACAGTGGCTATGGGCAAATTCTGTGAAAATGTTCTATTAAAGACCTGAATATAAGCGGAAATAAATACATGTATTGGTGGTGTTTTTATTTATGCACATAATAACATGCAAAAAAAAATTGAGGTGAAGTAAAATGGAGATGTGAGAATAAATACTCATCTGTTACATTTAAAAATTCAAAACATGCTACAAATATAAAACAGACTATGCCAATGAGGAAAAGGGAAGAATATAGTTAAACTGTTTGAGGTCATATTCTTCATTTTAAAAATGTTTTTAACTTTTCTACTCCTTCAGAAAATAAAGTGAGGTAAAAGTATTGGCCTCGAAGGTAATCTCTTTTGGATCTTTTTCATATCTTTCAGAGTCCTTTTCTGGTTCAGCTACTTGTTGTCCTTTAATCTAGCTGTGTTTCAGTTCTGGTTTTATAGAGATGACTGAAAGTTTGAAAATTCTTTGTGATCTCAGATCAGAGGTGTAATAGAAGATCAGAATTGTGTGTTATCAGTATCTTTGGTTTAGTTTGGAAGACAAAATTAGAAAAAATATTCTTGTCTGTTCTTCCAATTACTGTTATTAATCTGATAATTTTCATTGTTCCACTGTTTTGGTATAAAGTCTTGTTAAACTTTCTACTACACAAGCAGGCGATGACTTTTAGTTAAAAAAAAACAAACGTTCAGGGCCCAAATGTCAGAGTAGAAAAATAACTGTTTAAATAAACATCAGTATTAGTACAAGAACAAAATAAATTATTATGAATCAATTTCTCTGCTAAAGGAGGATTGAGATAACTAAACCATTAGAGAACTCAGGTATAGAAGAACCTTCCTATGGGAGTAATGAAGATGGCAAAGCACTCTAGAAGTAGATAAGAGCCTGATAATTGCTTGCAGGTGACAAAGCTATAGTTGGCAGGGGACTAAATTAATTGAGCCAGAAAATCATTGGCTCCTGTGTTTCTCCAACAAAGACAATTATTGTTATGAATTACACAGAAATTACCCTGAATTCATTACAATTGTAATTAAAATGATGTCTCCCAGTTTCAACATATCGACATTTGAAGGGTTCTTTCTAATATGCTGTGAAGCACTGAAATTGTTGGTGTGGTAAACTGTTTGTTTTGCCTGCCGAATTTTTTATTTCATCAATAATAAATTATTAGTTTCCTTGTCTCAGAAGAAATGCAAGAGTTTCACTGACATTTTGTGGATGCTTTTGTTTTCTACTTTAAAAATATACTTCTGTTTTTAAATGTTACCTCTAGATACTAATATTCAGTCATATTGTATTTCTAAACTTGTAACATTATAACAATTAGCAGTTTCACAGTAGTTTTAATTTTTAAAAATACTATATACAATCATAATGTAGAGATTGCAGTTTTGAAGAACATGTGCATTTGTCTGAATATTACTGACAGGATTTTCTTTTCCCCCCCTCTGAAGGCCCATTCGGATGATGAAGTATTTGGAAGGGGATTGGATGCTTTAGTTCAACTGAGTGCTGTTGTTGGCCCATCTCTTAATGATCATCTTAAGCATCTACTCACAAGCGTAAGTTTTTAATGCTGTAGTAAAAAATAATCTGTATTTTTATGGTACTTTTGTTGAGATGTTTACTATAATATCTGCACAGATACAGTGGAGGACTCAGCAGTTCCATGAAAAGCATTACTTCATATATTCCTCTGTGTAAGGCCATGATTCTTTAATAATATGGTGACATAAAGTTCTAGCAAGGTCCAAAAACTGTTGTTAACATAAAATGGAGAATAATGGAAGTGTTGTCTCTACTATTTAAAAAAGGTTCAGGTTCAAGCCTGAGGTGAAATAGATGCTATGTTTTGAAGGGAAGTTTATACTTATTGCAAAATAAGTTTTGCATTTTAAGTGTGAATATTTGAAAAAAAATGTGAAAGTTTCAATAAAATAACATAAGCAAATATTCCCACTTCTTTCTGATGGGAATTCTGCGCAAGGAAGTCTTCATTAAATAAACTTAGAGTGGGATTGTGGAAAGTATTTTTATACTGAGTCCTTCTGTAGACATCCCTCCTCTGTCAGACAGGCTTTCCATGGTTTCGTTTAGCCTGTTTCCTGCACTGTAAAAGTGCACTTTTACAGCAAAATAAAAGGATATTTTAGACATCCAATGCAGAAGAGAGAAATTGCAGTAGGGTTTTTTTGAAGTATTTCCACTATAATAAATCTCTTTCAGTGCATGTAAAAAATGTGTTAACTTTTCATGTGGACAGCACTTTAAGAATGACTTTTTTTTTAAGGTTGATACCTCTTTACAATTTGTTTGCTAAAAGAAAAAAAATTTAAAATAAGTATTTTTTTGGCTAACAGTTGATCTTTCTTTGAATTTAAGTTCCTCATCAGTTAACATTTTATTCCTTTTGCCTTGACTGAGTTCCATACTTTGACATTAGTTACAAGCTATAAAGTGATTTTTCTTTTTGGCTTTAATTTTTGAAAGACAAGATGAAATAAGGTAATAAAATAGAATTATATTGGCCTCTCTGCATATATTGTACTATGTTGTGCAGCAAATCTTTTTATTTTACTTTTCCAATAGCTTTCAAGGAGATTAATGGACAAGAAATTTAGAGAAAAAATTACTGTTGCTTTACAAAAGTTGGAGCAATATGGTGGAAAGGTGAGTTGACCAGATGATTATTCTGTAATCTGCACATTTGAATGTAACTTTGCCAAAACAATTTCCATCCTTGACTTTCAGATTAAGAAACCCATTCTGAAAACTGTTTATTTTTACATGTCATAACTATTCATATTGCATAAAACACAGGATTTTGCACTGTGGCAATCAGCAGAGTTGTGTTCCAGTCCATAGTGAAATAGTTGTTTTAGCCTGTTTGACGTATAGAGTAGTAATAGAAATGACATTAAATCTATGCTGGGTAATCCATATTCTATCAGGTAGGTTTTGTTGTCTCCCATTTTTTTAATCTCCCACTTTTCATTTGTATTCTCCATTGTTTTAATCTCTGAGCAGGAAATACAGGAGTATGTCTCAGTAAAATATTCCAAGGGATCCATACCTACATAAGAAGCTGCATGGCTAGACTCTTACAGCACAGCACACCAAGCCCCATTCAGGAGAGCTCTTTTTGGGAGCAAGCGTGCATCTATGTGGATCCCTACCCATGTTATTTGCTTGGAACATTTTATTGTCCTTGGTGGGAAGCTTATGCAGAGTTAGTGGTTAAATGAGATGCTGTTCTTTCTTGAAAATTCTTCATTTCTCTAGAAAGTCTAAAATTTTTTTCCAGGGTTTGAACTGATGTGACAAATAGGTTAGTTGCGTAGAGTAAGATTCAGGATGCCTAATACAAGTCCTTACTCCAAGTTAGGCATTGCAGCACTTAGAAGGCAGATGCTTATGCTGAGTAAAGCATGTGAGCTTCTTGTAGAGACCATAGGGTAGGAAAGATGCCCGCAAAGAGTGATCCAGGAATTCACCAAATGTCAACTAGTAAATAGCTTCTGGTCCCTTCTGGAGTATTGACACCTGACGCAGGCTGTATATTTGTCTTGCTCCAATATGCCTGGGATGCAGGCTTCATGCTCCTTTTTCTAAGTCTAAATACTTTTCTCAACAGGATTTACTCTTGCTAAAAGATACTTTTTGCTGTTATTGATGATGCCTGCCCATTCCCACTAATAGCTTAGTGTTTAGGTCACTTACTGAGGAAATCAGATACTCACATTCCAGCCCACCCTGGTTAACCCAGAGGTTAGATCTGCAATTGCTATAAATCAAACAAATGCTTTAAGTAATAGATGGCAGAGTATTCTTCTGCTGAACATTCTGTTGCCATTTTCTGTTGTACTGTACATTGTGCAGAAAGGAGGAGAGAAGAAAAAGTGAGAGAGTATTTGCTTGGATAGTGATCTAGAAGAGAAAATATTTGCTTTCTTGACCCTATGAACACTTGCATGTATTATATTAAATAGTTGTTGGTAAAGAATAGGAATAACCTAAAGAGTAGGGACCATAAACATAGGTCTACCAGTTCTGAGCTTGTGTGCCTTAATCAGTAGGCACCCAAGTAATCAGTAGACAGGACTTTTTTTTTTTTCCTGCTCATATTCATTTAAGGGCAGTAGCAGTGTTCGTATTACAGACTTGAAAAACATCACAACAAATAAAGAAGCATGAGAGGTTTTTATTTATATGTAGTGAGACAAGAAAAGGAAAATTACATCTCATCTTGATGTTCTGAAAATTTAGGTCTAGATAATGTAACTAATACAGTGACTCATTAACCTCTAATTCTTCTGTCTGTCCCCTGATTTCTTGTAGTCTTACCAGTTTTGCAAGTAGGTCTTTCTGCGTGTCTTTTAAAAATACCGTAATAAGATAAAGCAGAAAACTGGAAACAAACTTCTAAATTGTGATTACAAGCAATATTATATAATCCAACTAATGAATTTATCAAATTTCTATTCCAAATGAGTTATAATATATGTGATTCTTACTTTTATTAGAAGCCCCTTCCAGAATATCATTCCTCCGTTTAAAAATCCTTATTATTTCATGTCTATATTTATGCCCAGTTTTAGGTCTGAGTTTACGTATCTCTTCTCTTGAATGTTTACTCTCCATCATTAGTTACACAATGCTTCATTTTTTCAGTTCATTATTTTCAGCTCTTTTGGCAGTAAATTTCTCAGCAAATACTAACTTTTTAGTTTTCTACTGTTTGATAATAACAAAGATAAGTAAGTAAGTAAAAGTTGTGAATTATACAATTTATAGAGACTATATGAATACTCATATACGTAGTGCTAGTGCTCCTTATTTTGTTTAAGTTTGTTTTATTTTCACCAACAGGCAACTGTGGCTATCATCAAATCTAAAATTCCAACCTATTGTTCTATCTCCTCTTGATCAAGAAAACTGTAGTGATTTGTCCAGTAAGGCAAAGATTGGAAAGAAGCTGCCTGTGAACGTCACTGACGCTTATTTGGAGTATGATACATCCTTAAAATAATCACAGTTCTTCAGTATGATGGAGAGTGGGAAAAGTCCTATCAGTTTGTGAATATGCAATTTTGGAAGACTATTTAAAATAATACTCGCTGTCTTCGCTGCTATTTGCATATGAATTGTGCTTACAATGACATTGACTAATTCGCTATTATTTCGAAAGCAGAGTAAATATTGATATTTTGTTGTAAATTACATTTTCCTTTAATAGATCTGCAGTGCTTAATATGTTTTTTACATGTGTGATGCAAAATAATTTTGGCTGTAATCACTTAAATAGTAACTAACTTGGTGTTAGATTACGTATGTATACCCACTTTTGAAACACGTAACTTAATTTTTTGCCACAGGCACAGATGGTGCAGCTTGGGTTCATCAGGACTTACTGGGTTAGATGTAGAACTATGAGAACTCATCTACACTTCTTGAGAGTCAGCTCTTTTAAAGGTATGAAGCTGAATGCACTAAACAGGTAGCGTATGGTACAAAACTGAACTTGCTCAGTGCATTCTCAGCGCATTGTTTTGAGAAGCTGGAGAGGCTCTGGAGAATACAGTGCAGAGGCATCAGGTTGCTCTGCAGAGCCACAGCCTAGGTTTTGCTCAACTAATAGTTCCAGTTAGCTTTGGGCCTACTGAATGTGAGCTAGATGTAGGAGGCAACTTCACAGTATTTACACTGTGCTCCCTTTGCATTGAGTTCTGTAATGCCACAGATATGCTTGGGACTAGCTTGTGAATTCAGCTCCAGACAAGCTAATAAACTTCTGAATGTGGAAGCTATGAAAAAATATGAGTTAAAGACAATAAAAAGGTTGCAGAAGCCAGCTTACCTGGCTGTCAAACCTTGTAGGGTGCAGCATTTGTCCATGAACGTATTTGAACTTGATTGCAAAATAATTCCTAACAGGTCTTGTAATAAATACTGTTCAGGGTTCATGTTGTTATGGGTATTTGAGTTACTCTGTGAGGGAGAGCTGACTGAAATAACAAAATTTGCCATAGAACTTTTTCCCTTGAGGAAAATTCAATTCTGGAATTTAAAGTTGTTGGAAGGGGGTTTTTTTGTCATCAAAAGATGCTGTTGCATAGGGTATTAAAAAAAAAAATCTGTCCTGTGAAAGCAATTTCAGAATTTGTTGAAAATTGCTGCTGCTTGGCTAAATTAAATTTACTTCAGGACTGTGCTAAGATTTCTGCTGAGATCAGAACTGTGCTAAGTCAAGATATATGTATTTAAACTTTTTTTAAAAAAATTAATTTTGTTGGCAAAAATGTTTAATTTGAAGAAATAAAAGTATTTGTTTAACAACTCAAAAAATTGATCATGCTGCTTGTTTTTCTTCATGTTTACTTTATTTTTTTTTTTTTTACAAAATGTGCACATTTAGTTTACACAAACACGCTACAGCAGATTTCAGGTGTACATGTATTGTACTACTCTTATCCTACACTGGTGATAGCAGAGCAGCCTTCAACATGCCTCTAACATCCCATGTCTACACCAGAATAGATACCTGATTTATTTTTGCAAAAGAATGCTTGCAACATTCTTTCTACTTCATTAATCCCCTTTCTGCAGCAATGTCACAATGAAGAGTGGCCTATCTGATAGTATTTCACCTATTTTGAAATATTGGCATGAACTCTGTAGACAATATGTCTTAAAAATTACATAGATGGGGGGCAGTATTATATTTTAGGTACATACTTTTTTAGAAACATCTTTCTAGGTTCAGAATTAAGGTAGCTCCAATCTTAATGAAGAAATGATCCTAAAAAAATGTAATGCGGTTATCACATATAGATGATATTATATAGCTGAAGTTTCCAATTTTTTCCTGATTCTGTCTCATAATTAAAGATATTACAAAAAGCTGAAACAGATGTTAGCCTGTCTAGCAGTTATTGGTAGTAGATGTTACTACGTAGTGATATTCTAAGCACTGAAGTGGGACGGAAGTTTCAGAAGAAGTTCATGCCTTTTTCTTCATTAAAGGCAGAAAGACACATACTCATGAAAACAGTGTTAGGATCCGGTTAAGGTTTCTTCATGAAAAATTCAGTCAGAAGATCCTTAATTTTAAGCAAAGAACTTTGCGGACGCATCCAAGAAGAATTAGAAATACAGTCTGTAGGACTCCTGATACTCATGTCATGATAAACTAAATGCAGATTTACTAGGTAAGTGTGATTGATGGAAGCTCACTCATATTTGTTAGGGAGTAAATCTACCTATATGCAATTTCTTTTTTTTGTCCTATAACAGTTCTTCCTCGCAAGTTATTTATTTTGTTAGGTTTGGGGGTTTTTTTTGAAGAGAAAAGCAAGTCAAAGGTGGAAGGCAAGTGCAGCAAGATGTGCATTGCACATTGATTATAGCACTTTAACTCAAAGTATTATTCAAAAAATGAGGACTACACCATAAAAATGTGAAAAGAAAATACATGGTAATGCCTCTGTATAAATTAGAAGCTAAGATTTAAGAAATACAATCAAACACCTGGAGCTTAATCCAGTACAAATGAGTAGCAAAACTAAGAATATTTATTTAATCTCCTTGTGATAGTATCTATTTTATCTAGGGGTTGGAATGATAATAAAGCTGCATAATGTCAGGTCTTATTTTGTTTGGGTTTGGAGTAAAAACCTGACTTCAGAACAATCTTGTTAACTAAATAGCCGCTGTTGAAGTGCTAAATTGTATAATTTAGAAAGTTTTTTTGGGGAAATGTTCATAATAAAAAACTTATTTGCATAATACATGTCTCAGTGTAAAGCTGAGTAATTTTATTTATGATAAAGTGGGAAATCCATCTTTTAGATAATGTTGCAGAATAGCTCATATTCGTCCATTAGTTGTAGACCTAATGTCTTCATTAAATCACATTTTCAAAGAGCTGCATGGATCGCATTATATTCTCATCCTGTAAAAAAGACGACAAAAAACCAAAAATCATACACCATTACAAATGTAGTTGGCAAGTATCTATAGTGAAATTGGGTAGAACTAACTCTATTTTAGTTAATGACAACATTATTTTTCAGCTTGTTTGGAGAAATTGTTAGCAGAAAAAGGCTGTCAATGGATCTATGCTTAAATAGGTATTTTTGTATATATTAATTAAACCAAAAGTATTCTGTCAAGAATGCAATAGCATGTTAAGGAAATTATCTGCAGTATTTCAGAGGTTATAAGTTTATATCCAGTATAACAAAATACATATAGACAATAAATACTTAAGAAATAATTGTTGTATCTGAAGTGTGAATCCGTACATGAAATTGCTAGTCCTGTGTATTGTACATAGGAGCCTTTTTGCAATTGTAGGGCATCCTATTGCATAGCTAGGGATGACTCTAAAATAAAATAGATTTAAGTGTGCATCTTTGTACGAACTGAAGAGTGAGTCAGTTCTGCAAATATCACCACAACACTCTGACTCCTCAGCTCAGATGTTTTGTGTGTTCACAGTGAAAGATGTTGACTGCTTTCCAGTGCTACTTCTGCTTTCTGATTGCTTTTCATTAGGTAGGTAACAAAACTTTCGACTTCCAAGTTCTGCTTAATGCTTACTGATGCATCACTCTGTACTCCAGTTTTTAACGGTAAATAACTCTCAGCACATCAGTCAGGAAAAAAATTTTTTTGTAACATTTACCTTTCAGTGTATAGAATAAAAAGTTTACTTGTAGTAGCCCATATTTGGTCGCACTTCTGGATCAACAATTGGTTGCACAATACAATATATATACAATACAAGAGTATATTACATGCTCATTTAGCATTTGCTGGTCTCCACTGTAATGATCCTCTTTTTTAATCTGAATGCACACCATTTAGTACTTTCTTGAGAGATAATCTAGCCACCTTTAATTCTAGTGAATAAAAAGACTGAATTTGATAGAATATTTTAAGAAGTTTCATGAGACAGGCATAAAATCCCCACCTCTTAGAAAGATTATCTCGTAGTATACTCCACTACTGAGAGGTATGTAGGCCTTCTTTACATTAATATTCCAATAACACATGATCAGTATCAATTTCCAGTTAAATTATTCACTCTTCAGTCTAGGGGATGATTTGCTTTGTAGAAAGTGACAAGTCTGAATAATTTTCTTAATTTATGTTATGAAACATGCACAGTGGGGTTTTCATCTTTGATTCCGTATATCTTCAAGTGATGTTGCTGTAAGAAGTGATCTGCACCCTATTTTGTGCTGATAAACTAACTTATGAAAGCAATGGTATGTAATTTCAAAAAAATCTGTTATGTAGGTTAATGCTTAAAAAGTTTGTATAGGAAATTTACTAGATTAAATTACTGGAAATTAAAATAAACTAACTTTTTCCTACTGCATTGTTTTGAAACATCAGTATAACATTGAAGATCACTGACTAATGTAAGGTTAAAGTTTGGTTTAACTGGAATCATTTGTTATTTAATTATTTACAAATGCTTTTGTATATACATTGGCAACTAAGCTCAGCAAATGTGCAAAGCAAACAACACGTTCTTAATTTAGAAACACTGTTTTGACACTTCCTACCAATTTTCTAATATATGTATCATCACTAATGAAACTAGTTTTCTAAAATCAGCTCCATATTTCTGAAGTTTGCTGTTTCTATACAGAAGACTTCCAAATGCCCCTCCATTAGTCAGTCAAATGGGAAGAGTCTTCACAAGAAAATATAGCTTTGTCATAATACTTGGAACATGGTGACTGTTAGTGGCTTTTTTTCCGTCTTAAAAAAAAAAAGCAGATGATTGCATTAGAATTCTTTGACAAGTGTATCTTTCTCATTTGCCTCTTTTATTTTCAGTACATTTTTCTAAACAGTTTTTCATAATAGATTTGTTCAATGATTCCTAACTCAAGACATTAGGAGGTGTTAGTGCATATGAAGCATAATCCATATGAAGCACAAAACATGGATGAATGAGCTTTGCCGGATCTAACCTAACTTCAAGCCAACTTTGAGGTTTTTCCTACTGAAGTTTGAGATGGCTACTTTGTTTTCAGGCTAGCCCAGACCCATCAGCATCATGGATGGAATAGCTTAGTCCTGCGGAAAATATCTATCACAGAAGCCTTTTTATCATTATCAGAAGGAGCTTTAAGTCATTCAGCCCGACGTTCACCAATGCACACCTTAGCCCTTTGCCTCTGTTCTTCATACCTACAGGTGCTGCTGTAGATATGAAGCAATGCCTGAGTCAGACCATTTTGCACCAGCACCAAGCAGGGAGAGGAGGCAGGTGAGGAACTGGGTAGTGCCTAGCCCTTGAGTTAGCCACCCTACTGGTTCCCAAGACCTTCCTCTGCTATTTGGTAAGGAAAGGACAGACAGCAGCTGCTTTCTGGGACTCAGTCCAGCATCCCTAGGGCAGGATAGTCCATTTCTCCTGTGGGAGCAGGGAGACTCCTGGAGCCTGGATGGCAGACTGGCATTCAAGCACATGGCTATATGGGGTAGGAAGGGCAGCAGAATCGCGTCATACGCATTCCCTGTCCAAGACAGAGGGAGGATGAGGGGAAACACCTTTGCGTCCTCACTTAATTGTGGGCAAAGATAGGTCCTTATACCCAGTGACCAGAGAAGACCACGGTCAAAGCCTGAAGACTCTGTAATTCCCTACATAACTGCTTAACACTTTGTGAATGGACAGGTCATTCTTTGCATTGGGACTGTGAATTAAGAGTCTTGAACTTGCTGTGTACCTCAGGCTGTACAGTGCTACTGGATTGATAGTTGTGCCAAATCAGTACTCAGCAGAAGGAGGTGATTTTAAAAAATAATGTGTAGAATGAGTGTTTAAGAACACACCAGAGGCTCTTGATACTACAAAAAAATCTCAGGAACCTACCCCAGGAACCTGAAGTGGAGCCTCTGTATTCAAATATGCTCAGCTGTGTTCCTTCTTGCTCTTAAAGGAAGCGTGCCATGCTTCCTTAGTTACAATAAAACACCAGTAAAAGGGATGCACTCCTAAGACCCACTAATTTGTCTTCCAACTCAAAATAGAGGAATGGCAGTTCCCAGAGGCTGGCGACTCTTGCCTGAGAGATCATTCAAAGAAAAGGCTCCTGTAGCCTTTCCCTGGCAGAACAGGCTTCTAGTCTGTTTTAAGATGCAGACTGGAGGGGATCTAGCTTTAGAGTTTGGTTGAGGGTTTTTTGTAGTGCTTGTCTCTTGGCACTATTTTGACTCCATCTCACAGCTTGAGCTGGAGCCTAGAGGCTGGCAAACACACCCTCTGTATACCTTTAGCATATTTTCAGGCGCACCAGATGCTGGCTGCCACATTCATCAGTGGGCTTTCCCATTCCCAGGTCTGAGGTACAGTCATTTGTTATGCAGACTGGCAGGGAAGGTTTTGCACAGGTTTTGCTCTAACATCAGCCTTAATGCCAAAGGAGGGTTTGTAGATGAGGACGCCACCACAGCTGTCAAAGCCTAGGGAGCAGCAGGTGTGCTGCACCCCTATTCTGAAAGTCCTGATCCTGGTAAACCAAAGGTACTAGTAGAGCTAGCAGTGGTCTAGAGAGAGGGCCAAGGGTAATTAAACATCGACTGGTTTCCCTAGGAGGAAAAATGGAATAAATGAGTACTTTACAGCTTGGAAAAGAGATACTGAATGAAGGGCAATAACAATAACCACTGTTTTTCCATAACACAAGAACATATGGAAAACATAAAAATATTGCATGGCAGGTCTAACACACAGGCAGATTTACTACAGGAAGGATCACAGGATCATTTAATTTTGCTTTTGGCATTGTTAAATGCTCATGGAAGATGAGACTCCTCGCTCCTGGAGTGATGTGACTCACTGCATGCTGAGGGAAGAAAGGAACCTGAACCTTACCTTTTTAGATCAGTCTCATACCCATTAGGGTATTAAAAAAAGGGTTTCCTACAGCTGTATCTTAAAAGGAAGCGGCCACTACTGTCCTTTGTGAAAAATGTAATCCTGAGAAGGCTGAAGCCACGTTAACTCCTGAATCAAGTTTCTCGAAGGACTTGGATTGAATCCTAACCCGAAATCTAATTTCTGAAACCAAATCTTGATATAAACATGAATTACACACTTTGCAGCTCAGCAGTCTTAATAGAAGAACAGGTCTTAGTAGGTAGAGAGACAAAAAATTAGGCAGCGAGATACTTTTTGTATCAAAAAACATTGCCACCTTTGAAGTTAAAAGCAAGTGAAGGTGAGATAAGTGGCAAGATGAGAATGGTGTCTCTGTCATGTAGCGGTTTAGAGAGCATCTCTCACATGTATTCTGAATATTCAGAAGTAGTAAAGAAGAATTTCTAACAGAACTGAGAAACTGTGAATCACATTGGAAAAGGAAAGCAGGCAATTCCTTACTGAAGGTACTAATTCTCTTTGTAAATTAATCACTCAGCCCATCACCATAATGGCTAGCATATCCAGATTAATCTTTCATTTAATTTCCAGGACTCTACAGACCTCAGCCGGGAAATAAATCTCATCTCTGTTTCTGATGATCACTCAGCTTTAGCAGAGCAAATGCCTTTCATTCATATTGAACAAGACTGACAAGCTAGAACTATGGTCAATGCAGTGGAGCACTGCCAACAGATAAGACACTATCCAATACCCATTGCTAAGGATATACAGAACAGCCACAGTTAAAAGAGCTGTTGTCTTTCTTTCATCCCCCCAAATCAGTGGATTAAAATCAATTAGAGAATCACTTACTAGATAGCTGTGCTCATGAGAGCAATCCCAAAGAGTAACTACAAATGCATATAAATACTTACCAATTCTAGAGCATCTTTGCGATTTCCTGTCTGGCTTTCCCGGTTCCAAGTGGTTATAAATCTATCACTCACTAACTGCATTTATCTTGCTAGTCTTGCTCTCTCCTGTCTCTTGTCTACTACTGTCTTCTTGGTATAGGAGATAAGCAATACACACAGGCTATATTGCTGGTCTGTGTCAGCTTTGTATTAATCAGAGTCCGCCTGGACGAGGCTGAGGTATCAGCAGAACACTGCTATGATTCCATATATTTCTCACTGCAACAAGTAGCGTTGGTTTTATCTGCCGTATAATTTTGCATAATGTAATCAAGCCTATCTTATCAGTAAGTCTAATGTGACACTTTACAGTATATAACAACCTCTTATCATGCCAAAGACTTGTCATCATTATTTTGTACTATATCATGTTTCTTTTTCTTGCGTTTTTTAACTGACAAATTAACAGCAGTTTCTTAAATGTCTGAAAATACAACTTATTTTTCCTCGTTGTCTCCTGGACTGAGAGCAAGCCAGTTTCTGAAGGGCAGAGGAGTGAAAACAGGCTGTAATTCCTGCTGCAGAAGTTTATTCTCATTCCTGGCTCAAGAGGCAATGAGCTGCTTTCAGCCGTTGAAGGAAATTAACAGCCACCTGGGTAGTGTAAACACTTGCAATTGAGAACCACAATCAGTTCTCACTCCCTTGCCTTGAGAAAACGTGCCTGCTATTAACTCCTGCCATCCAACACTTTGCAAGCTCCTTGCACTCTCCCTTTTTAAGGCCTCCAGCAGGTCATGACTCGCTGTTTGAGAAACACTCCTACAGATGATACATTCTTAAGCAATATTATTATTATTGCTGTGACTGTATGCCAGTTGTAACAGGAATGTGTCCCCCAGCAAGGGCAGAAGATAGAAATAAATATTTAGCTGAATGTGAAGAAACTTTTTGCTGTCAAGTACAAACAAAACGCTGCTAAAGAGAGAGGGGATGCAGACACAGTTGTCTAATAAGCAATGACAGCTTGTATATAACATCTCTACCACAGATTCAGAAATTTATTTACGTTTTTAGTGGTTTTGTGTAATGGTGTACATACATACTCTACCTTGGGAAAATACTGTCCCTGGTATTAGGATTACTGTCACTGTCACTCTCTGGAGTGACAGTGGAATCTGTGTAGCACTAGGATAGCATTAGCCAACAGATACAGGTTCAATACTTAGCACTGGGTACTTACTTTCTGGCAGCTCTCGATGAATTCGTCTATGGTAACTACTCCATCTTTGTTTTTGTCCATTTTCTGTTCAGAAAGAATAAGAATGTATGTTTATCCTCCTGAAATCCTGTGTAAAACAAGTCCTTTTTATTATTCATTTTGGTTATGTGTCAGCCTAGGAACAACCAGGCCAAAATGCTGAAAAGGTGTAGTAAGTGATATGCTAGAATAAGCTTAAGGAGCTTATTGTTGAAAAAGCAAGGTGTAATGAGTAGATCTCAGAAACCTGGGATGGAACCACAGAGAAGAAAAAGGATTACAAAATTGGTAGGATATGCAAAACTGTTACAACAATGAAAATCTTGCCGTGCCTGCTAACAGAGCAGTCTTTTTGGCTCCCTATGTTACCCGACCCACCTGGAAAAATGTTTCCACGTGTTGTCTAGGCGCATCCTCCCTGAGAACAGGATAGGTGCATTTCCCCATCATATCATATATTGCTTTCATGATATCAAGCATTTCCTGAAGAGAAAAAAATATGTCTGTGTAAGGCGCTTTATAGACACTGCTTTGACTCAGAACACATAAATGATTTTTAGGATTTACATTTTAGAATAAAATTTTGAGATTGTGCCTGTTATTTTATGACTGAACAGCTTCAAGAAGGAAGTACTGTGTTCCTAGAAATTCTAGCATGTTAGTTCAGCTTTCATAGATAAATTTGTTAAATAGATGCAGATGTATGATTTTGATTTTAAATGATTTAGAATATGTGAAAGTTTATGGATTGTGGGAAGAATCTCCTGACGTCTTGTAAATAAAACTAAATGGGAAAAGAAGTTCTGTAACAGCAAGTGAACGGTCAAAGCACATCAGCTTCTTACAACTGACTTTTTCCTAGAGAAAATAGAAACACTTATGCACACACCTGCACATATGCAAAGACTCCTCCTTTTATATCAAAAGCTTTGAATTTTGTTAATAGAGTGGCTTGTGAAAACTATAAGAATAGTTGTTTTAAAAAGTCATCTGCCAGTATGCTGAGAAATTATTCTATAGATCTCCTTTTTATAATAATCACCAAGTGTTTTCCTATGAGGGTAAAATTATAAGTGTAATATATATTTATATTTACATAAAGACCCAATTTTGAAAAACCATATATTTTTATGAAGGCACTCATTTTGTCCCACTGTAATTTAAGTATGTGTTCAAATCCTTGCAGAATGAAAGATGTAGGAATCTTTTTATATAAATTCTGTTTCAAGTAAAATTTTTAGAAGTGGATTTATAAAATGCATAACTATTGTGGCCCCACTTACTTACTCAATTTTTTTTTGTCCAAATATCCTACTGAACTACTTTATTCTAGTGACTGTATGTGCCAATACATAGGCATAAGTTGAAGCCAAAAGTTTCTGTACCTGGAGAATTCTGACCTTTTACAATTTCTGTGATGATTTCCCCTTTTCAATTTTTATATATACCTTTAAAATGAGAAAATTACTTTATTTTTTAGCATGTATAGTTTCATAATAATGTTTATTTGCTAACATGTCTAACTTGAGAATGAAGCCATTCTTCTTTGAAAGCAGGACTTACATATGCAACCTTTCGTTTCAGTGATTAGTGTAAAAAGTAGATCTTACCTCTTTAGTTATATATCCATCCTTATTTATATCATACAAATTGAAAGCCCAGTTCAATTTCTCCTGTACTGTCCCTCGGAGTAAAATTGAGAGACCCATAACAAAATCCTAAATAGACAAAAGGTCTTGGTCAGTTTGGCATTGAGCAGTTTTTCACAAACACTCAGAAATCCAGAGTAATGCATTCATCAGAAGCACAGAAGTCTGGGAAGATGTGTTGTTCCTTTCTTTTGCTTAGTAGTAAGTGTAAAGGATTGCTGGTTATTTAAATAATTAGCAATCTAGGCACTGTATGCTACACTCATAATTAAGAAGTAAATTGAGTAATTTTCTATAAAATAAGCCATAGTTTCTGTTAGTGGATTTATCCTCTGAAATGCCTCACATAAGCAGTTGCTGTTGAACTCAATACCAGGGAAAAGTAATCCCCATGGCTTAACGGTCCAAAAAAAATCTTAAGTGAAAGTTAGATTATTCTAAGCATAGGAGACCAATTTGGGGAGAGCTATCTACTAAGGAACATTAAATTATTGTTAAATCTATACCTTGTTGAAGTGGAATATGTGGTTCCCAGACCTCTTAGATCAATCTGCTGCAGTCAACATTTGAAACTTTGTGTATGCTATAGTACACCTCAATACTTAAACCTTTTATTGGAAATATGATAGGGAATAATACTTATGTGTCCATGTACCACCTTAATGGTTTTGTGACCCACCAGTGCTCTATTGCTGTAAAGCTATTCCACAGAAATAAATCAGAAGACTTTTGAGATTATTTATATATAGTATTTGGTTATAGATTTTTGTTTCATAATTAATACTCTTTTGACAGCACAAACCTCATTTACATTTAGTGAGCATCTTCCAGATTGGAGAAAATAGCAACTGGGATGTGTCATCACCTGTCTTCTGTATTTCTTACCTTGTTAACTTTTTTTTTAAAAGGATGGCTTTTTTTTTCTGTCTCCTCCACCTTTTTCTATTTGATAAGCTTGTAAACCCATAAATCTGTGAAATCGTCGCCATAACAGGTTGAGCAGAACATATTGAGCAAGAGCTTATATTTAAGTGTGCATTTCTACATCATTGGCAAAGACATACAGGAAGTCTTAGAGTAACATTACAGCAGAGACTATAAAAGCTGAAAAATTTCTTATCAGCACTGGCAAAGTTTATGCATTTCCTTAAAATAGGAACAATGGAAAAGATTGCACTGAGGTCAGACATAAACTACAAAGGTTTGATGTACCACACAGTCAGATAAGTATACCCAATGCAGTGAAGCATAGACAGGTATCATGGCCTCAGATGGTCTAGTAGGCACAGACAGCTCGTTTGACAGCTTCAGTCTTTTTAACAATTCAAGTGGTATGCTCTGGGTTTTCTTAGTCTGTCATACCTTTCTGCGTTATTGGTATATGTGTCCTTTGGGGTAAACGGATACATGAATCTTGAAAGAGTTTTGCTCAACTTGTCTTGTCTACATCTCCATGACTAATTGAGGGTCACAGGGTTAAATCTCCAAACAGCTCTTTAACAGTGTACTATTAAGTATTAAAATGTTCAAGAAATTCAGAACAGATTTGATCACATTACAGCATGAGCAATTAACCTTTTTAATTCAGTATCATTTCTTTACATCTTTTCTGCACTGTTTTACATTCTTGATATAGCTTTCCCTGAAGTCCTTTGCAAAGGTCTCCAATAAGTTTATTTTCTTAGAGTATTATATTTCAGAACTCTGAATTTATTTTTAATTTGGCACCAGCAACGTTTTTGCATTTATTCTATCTAAACCATATCTATTTTTCTTTTCCTGATTATTTCTCTTTCTTCCTTTCTTTGATGCACTACCCATAAGTTAGCTGTCTTCCTGGCATCATTTACATCCCCATTTGCAAGGCTGCCCTTCTATCATCAGTGTTAAAAAACATGCATCAAAAAAACTTGACTTTATACTGTTTTGCATAGGACTGAGTATCCTTATAAAAGCTGAGACAACTCAAAACATTCTAGATGTGTGCTCTAAACTTTGCAAGAGCAGGTCATCTCCTTCCATATTGCATCAACATGTTTGGAAATCATACGTAGTTCAGTTCGGGTGCGTTGCTTTTGTCTGAGTGTTGTGCAGGAGTCCATCTCAGGAACAACAGAAAGGACTCGTCATAGGAGGAAGTTGTGATGACTTGAATAAGGACAGGTTAGGATGGGATATCTTTTCTACATACTTACATTCATGCAATTTAAGAATATAGCAATAAAATCAAATAGAAATGGAAAATCTGATTCAGTGGACATAGGCTAAATCCACAGGGTATTTTGGACTAGATCCTTGAAGAGAAAAAGGCTGTGCATGGTGGAAGGCGATGCGTGTGTCAGGAACGTTATAGCTATCCTAGCTGTTAAGCTAGTAATCCAGTGTACATGCCATAGTAAAGCAACAGTAATAGGGTAGCAGCTAAGCTCAGAGAGCGTCTGTCTGTATGCGTGTTACCAGCAACTCGGTGACACTTGAATCAGGCACACCATTTAGCACGCAGCATGAACTCAAGTCCCCATTACAGTATTAGTGTACCGAGAGGTGTTTTCCTTCCTGGTTTAGACATCTGATTTCTGGAGAGAGGGGGATTCTACCTTTAGAGCCTATTTATTTTTGAAGCAAGATTCACAGTACTGCGTGGACACTTACATCCCCTAAGGATGCCAACACGGTCCACTGAGAGGGACGGTCCTGCTCAGCTGTGCACCTAAGGAGAGGTGCATCTGCTCTACGGTCACAAAGGAGCCTAAAACTCTGGAGGAGGTCTGGACTGAGACACAACTCCAGGTCAGGTCTGTTTTCAGTCTGTGACAGCAGAGTTAGAACCACAGAAGTCTGTGCTTCGGTACTTGCCTTTACTCCTTTCCACAGCTTCTTATTTCCAACTTTCTAGCTTCCTGCTGAGCATGCTAATACCTGTGAAGACCTAAGTTAAATGCCAAATTCTCCTGTGCCTAACTTTAATTCTGCAAGAAAGGGGGGTGTCTCACTGAAGGGTTGCAAAATGGAGCATCATTGCACCTGTATTGGAGATTCTGTGTGCTCAGTATCACAGCCTGCCCACGTTTCAGTTCTGCACTAGAGCTGTATAGAGCCTCTGGTTGTGATTTGGGATTGGTTTTTTTTCCAGCAGTGATTAATTATCTCTTAGCAAGGTTGTTGATGACTTTCTGATGGCTTTATCCCTCAGTAAATCTTTGGGGAGAACTAGTTCATTAATAAATTAATTAACAAGCCTAATATGTGCTGTCTGGAATCCATAGGAAAGCTTAAAATTATTCAACCTGATCATGTGCTCCTTTATGTCTTGTTCAAGGCCAGAAGAAGTAGGTAGGCAGGCACCTAAATCCGTTTTGGATTTAGCCCTTAGGATTTTGGAAAGGAATCAAGTGATGAATGTTAGTCACAGAAGTGGTGGAGCCCTGGTACACATAAAACAAAGGTCACCGAGGAGAAGCTGATGTTAAGAGGAAATATATTTCTTCGTAGCTGCTTTACACCAGCTGGTATTAAAATGCTTATGAGATTACCACTGTCTGAGAAAAATTAGCTCATTTCCTACATGACATGAACAAGGCTTTTTGTATTGAACACAGAGAATCACACTTGGATACATTCATTAAACGGCTACGCTCATATTACTGCCTTGGAGACAATAACTGTTTATCACTGTTATTATTAGTGAAATACCAAAGTTGTGTTTGATCTTAAGACACAAAATGAGACATAACAAGGTAGGTTAATTTTGGACTGTCCTATGGAAGTCAGTTAACATGCTTGTTAATTAATCAATTAGTGCAAAATTCTCAGGTACCAATTGAGGAATAAAGCAATCAGAAAATCACCAACAACTTTGCTAAGAATTATTAATAATTTTTTTGAGAAACAAAGACAAGTTTGTTTTTGATTAAAAATGACAAAAAGCTTTAAACATCTCCGTTGCATTTGGGCACAGCTTTGTACTTTAAGGGACTGAGAATTGGTGGGATTACTGAGTGACTTTCCTCTCATCAAGGTCACATTTAGAATAGCCTTAATATTCATCTACAACAAACTGAGGGTACTGATTTGGATATCTGCACATAGGTGCAAAATGCTTTACCTTTGACTATATGTCTGAAGTTAATTAGCCTCAATTTTCCTAACTTGAGGCCCAGATCTTCATTTTGGTTCAGTTACAATATTCACGCAGCAAGTGGAAACCTTGCTTTCACATCTGTCTCTGTCTGATGGAAAAAAGAACTTCCATTCACTAATATGCCAAAGAGCCCTTCAACAGCTGGGTCACTAGGTTTTCTGAAACTTTGTTTGTCCCTCATGTTAAAGCAAAACTAATTGGCATAACTAATGAAATAAGTTAGTCTCAAAATTGATACAATCCTGGGATAAGGAGAGAGAGGTTCAAGCAGCTAGTTTGTTTCCATTAGTTTGTTTTTATGCTGCGTAAAATGCTTCACTTGGAGAGCCTGACTCTTATCAGAGAGTACACAGAGCTAGGCATGACCAAACTCTAAGGACATAGCAATCTCATCACGCAATCTCATCCAATGAAGGTGTGTGTTTAACTTGTGCTAAAGTCCAACACTTCATTGTTGATGGTTGAAAATTTGAGGAAAAAAGAGCAAAAAGCTAGAACAAAGTTTCTCTTTCTTCTTCCCCACAACTCCAGCTACCACTGCTTCATTAGAAAAAGGAGGGTGCAACACAAAAAATACCATTCTTACCTACATTCTTTGAGTACCATTTCAGATTTTCATAGCCTTTTTACATAGAAGAGAGCCAAAGAGGTTTTTTTATCATAGATCATCATATTAAATTGTATTTATCCTACACTTTGATGTAGAAAGTAAACTGGGATGAATGATTATTTATTCTCCAAATTTTTAAATCACCCCCTTTTTCTCCATCTTTTGTGCTGTTTTTTTGCTAATGGAAATTAGAAAGCTAGAGTATGGATTGGTATAGAAAGAATATGGCATAGTTGCACCTAGGATAAAAAGGAGCAGGAAAAAAATGACATGACTGTAATTTTCACATTTCACAATATCTACTTTTACATTTCACAGCTACTTTCACGTGATTAGAAAAAACCTAAACATTTTTAACATAAGGAGGATGCTTTTAGAATGACTATCATACAGTTTGTAAGTATGATGCGGCTACATGGTACAAGGACATAGAAGTAGGAGTCTCGACAGCAGTAGAATTATGCTGGATTCACAATTAGTACAAATAATATCAAAGTGTGGATCGCTCTGTCTAAGTCGATATTGAACAAAAGTAAGCTGGAAATGTCTGTTTTGGCAATGAAAAAAGCACCGCTTCTTTTATTTTCCTGGTTTATTTTATTCCAAAGCCTTTTTTGTACATAGACCTGCACTCTGAGATATTCAAATCCCTTAAAAAGGGCTTCATATGTACTGCATTTCTTAAGGCTTTCTGTCTGAGATACAAATGTCAACAAATTGTCCAGGAAAGATACAAAAGCTTATTTTGTTCACATTATTCTTAATGATAACAGCAGAAATACTTCTCAAATACTGATGCTAAAAATGTTTTCTCTCATTGCCTCTCATTGCTAATTTGACCAGAAGGATTCTTTGTAGAATTAGCCTATGTACAGAACATGTGAATAAAACCTCCGTTCCTGCTTCTAGTTTCACACAGAGCCCATTGATTTCAGCTGCCCGGAAAAAGGTAGATGGAGTTCATGTTTTTTTAAATAAATGCAAATAATCCACCACAAAATGATCTGATTATAGTCCCAGTTGAGGTATAGATTTCTGATCACAGTGCACCTGCTTGGTGAGGCTTCTCCTTCCATATTACATCAATAATAAAGCAATGAAAATTCTTTCAAAAAAATTTCTGTCAGAGCTCACAACTTCATTCACTCAAGTAAATCATAAAAAGACGTATAGGACATTTAAACAAATTTAAAGTGGGTGTATTTATCACAATCCGATCTCAAGTTGTAAGGATATCATTCATCCATTGTAAACAAAGAAAAACATGACAAAGCAAACATATCCTTTTGCAAATGAACTGAGTTGTTTTATTTTAATTCTATAGCTTAAAATAATGGCTCCTTTGCAGTATTTTGTATACCCTGTTTTCATCTAAACTATTGCAGTGAGTTGCCCTTTTTACCATGTTATTGCATTGATGATACCAGCCTTTGCAGGCAATGACATCAGCCTTAGCAGGGAAAGGCAGAATTTTGAAAACAGATTGGGCAGTTAAATGGAGGAATGATGAATTTCAAACTCTCGTGCTTTTAAATACATTTTCTTTAAAGCCTTTTTGTTGAGCCTTCTCCTGGAAACTAATAGAGTGTGTGAGCAATCCTATTTTGGCTGAGTCATCCCCATAACATTAGTCATAGCTCAGAGTCCTTCTCACCTTGCAGAGGCAGGGAGGAAGATAAGGATTATTTTATGTAACTTGCGTATAAATTGGGTTACCTTTTAAGTGAACAGATTTATAAAAATATCACATCACAGCACAGTCTGAGTTACCATTTTTGGATATACAATTGTAAAATAATAATAATGACTTTTGTTAATACATTGGAAAAAACTTGAAACCTGAGTCACATACATAAGCTAAATTTTTCATAACGTGAGCCATAGAATAAAAGCCACCAAACTGGACTTAGTTACAAGGAATGGCAAAATGTTCAATTGCAGAGAAAGAAGTAACAGCGTCACTTACCTCAAAACTTACAGATCCGTTGTGATCAGTGTCAAATGCATTAAACAGAAAATGCGCGTAAGTTGTGGAATCTACAATTCAAAACAGTAAAAATAATTAATAGTAAGCACATCTTATTTAATTTAATTTCATTCCATGAAAAAAATTGATACCAAGACATATTTTGATACCAAAATTTGATAGCAAGACTAAATTTTCAATTCAGTTTAAACTTCTTTTTTGGCAGGGGAGAAGGGATAAATAATAAGTGCAAGTATGTGGGTAGCTACACTGTTAGGAATAGAAAATCTAAAATTCTAGTCCAGAATATCTTTATCCATTTTCATTCCCATTTCTGCTAATCACTGATAGCTGAATGAATAGCAAAGAAGCCATGTTACTGTACTCTGAGACAACCTGTGTTAGTGGGAATGCTACTTTATCAGTTAAAGGACCGTGACAGGGGATCTATCTCATAAGTTAAAGAAGAAAAATGCGTTCATTTGTTCACTTTAAATGAGGGAAGCAGACACTGCCATCTGGGCATCTGCTGTATCGTTTTTACTCTGAAGACAGGCCTGTGACCCACGTTGAAGATGATTTTGTGAGAAAGCTGCTGTTGCGCTCGGGTCCTGTGCTCACCCACAGGTGAGAGAAAATCCTGTCCAGAGAAGCAGGTTCTTAAAGCTGGTTTGCTGCTTAGTTCCCGTGAACATCATATGAGAGCTAGGTGCTTAAAAGCCTTGGAAAAACTGGCTGTGACTCACTGAAGTAGTCAGTAAGACTCGGAAAGCTGACCTTAAACAAGTGGTCCCTTCACTAATTATCTGTGTACTTTTCAAACCTACTGACTAGTGCATATCGACTCATTTTAGAAACACAAGACAGCATGAATATAAATCTGTCAAGCCTCTAAGTTTTTGTAAAGATCCATCTTTTCATTTCCTTCTGAGAGGCACAATCTGCTTCAGGAATAATATATTGCAAAGAGAAAACTTCTCCAGAGACTGCCCTGTTGATGTGAGGTTCAAGCTGCTGGGGTTATGGGAAGTCAGCTTTCCTCCGTGTCTTTTCCCACCCTCAAAACCGTGCAAATTAATGTAGGCTGAGGTATTATTTACTTTTAATACTCATTGCTTTGCTCTTTCTACTTCATGTATTTACATTAATTTTAAGTTAATTAACATTAACCTCACAAACTTTTAGTAAAGTGAGAAGTGATATGAAATCTGTGTCTCCCTTGCAGGGCAAACCCCCCCCATCATGGAAAAATGTCATCAGTGCTGAGATGCCTTTTTCTGATTTCTTGGCACTAAACCATTTTACCTTTCATATTAATCCTGAAAACCTTTATTTTTCACAGCCCAAAATATTGTTTTGAATTAAACTGAGTGATAGTCTTGGGTCACTCACCTGAAATGCCACCTTGACTCCAAGGAACCAAATATGCCAAAACTCAAAACTTTGTACTTCACAGATTCAGACCTGATATTAGTAAGTAAAGTCTCTGGTCTTACTTCAATATGTTAATTTCATATGATGTGAAATAATTGTAACAAGAAAAAACTCTGCAACCTTTAAACCTGTTAACCTGTCTGTTAATGCATTTTCAGAGAATTAAAAAAACCCAACACTATTGAGACATTCAGTCATTCAGCCATGTATCCAGTCATCAGTGTAATTGCTTAAGCATGGCCTAGCAGACAAAGTCCCACTTTAACTGAAAAATGTAAATTTGTTGACTTCAGTTTATATTTAGGATTTTAATAGACATATTTTCTATAATCTACTGAGACTTCTGTTGTGCAACAGACTATACTATGCAAACCATCTTCAGGGAAAAAACATATTATAGAGGTATAATTACTGTAAACTGAATTTGAAATAGTTTCCCATTCTCTTGGCATTCATTTCTTAAAAACATGTGAAATATTCCTAATTATTTTCTGTAGATTTACAGAAAACTCAAAGGTTAACACAAAGGTTTTTTATTGTTTGTTGCCCATACATGATACAATATGCTACTCTTTTTGTGTGATGGTATATGAAAAAAAATCTCTAGTTGAAGAATCTTTTCTTTCTAGTAACCCCTTCTGAAAAAAAAATTCAGAGGTCTTTTTCAGGGTCATTTGTTCAGGTGATTCTGGTCTGAAATTTTGCCCTCAAAACCACTGCAGGATGAGGTACACTAGTCTTTTAGAGCTACATAACATGATTCCCCCCGGCCATCGTCGTGTCCCCCGTCCCCCCCTCCAGAGCTTGATCATTAATCATGTTAGACAAAAGCTTAACTTTTTAAATAAAGTATGTTTTCTTTTCAGGGATCTGATATCATAACTAGTGGGCTAAATTGATATTTTGACAGGTTGTGACAGGAACAGATATTAAATCAGAATTCCTTTGAAATACGCCATTAAAATATTTTAAACATCAGAGACAAAAAAATGGTAGTCATTATACATCTGAGAGTATGCCTTATCAAACCATGAACATAATCTGTTCTGTTCATAACTGAGGAGGAGTGTAATAATTATGCAGTGTCTGGATTCTTATCTATGACCTGTCTGGCTGCAGAACAAATCCCAAGTTATATTTCAGGCGATCCATTGCATGAACGCAGGGGGCCTATTCATTCACCTGTATTTCTAAAAAGAAATTATTGGAGTGCCTTTCTGGCATGGAAAGCTTTTTACAAAGCTAATTCTGCCTTTTAAAATACATTGATTTTACTGCAGTTCTGTGTTATCTCCTTTGGTACTGTTACTGTGGCTCCCTTATCCTCTTTCTACTCCTCCTGTCCCTTATCCTGGATAGTCTGGAAAGTTGCTTGGTGAAGTGACTTGCTGGATGACATTGGAAGATGACTTTTTGGTGATTACTTGGTTACCCTGAAGCTTAAAATCTTATACAACATCATACTCAGATTTGCTCAGATATGAATTTTCGTAATGATATATCATGCTGTATCTGGTTTTGCGTTACATAGACAATTGGGGCACAGATCTACGTGTATGACACGTTTTAATTTGGGGACAACTTTCAAACTTTCTTTTTTCCTCTTTAATATTCAGATATACATAAAAACAATATTTTAAGCGCAACTGAAATTTAAAGGCCTCAGCTGCACACAATATTTTGGCAATACATACAAAGATTTACGTATCCAGTCTAGCTGCTTAACTAGACACTTAAATATGATGATCTCACCCTGTTGTTACCATGCAGGGATATGCAAATACAGACAATTAATTGGGCTTTGAAGATACCATGGCTAATGTGAGGAACAAAGAATAGACTTTGGCTCCCATACCTCTCAGAAAATGGCAAAAGTCAACATAAGCACCTACAAAATAGCACAAAACCTACACAAAACAGTTCAAGTCTCAGTGGGCCCACAGAAATTAAGTATTACTGATGTGAGCTGTTACTCTTCCAAGGAGATTCAGCTCTTCGGCTGTTTCCACTGAATATTTTTCCTGAAATTCCGAGGAAAACTGCATAAGGCTTTCATATTTGTTTGTGCTGTCTTTATGTACTGCTAAGGCTGCACGCCATTGCATGGAAGCCATGGAGGATGGGGAGAGGAAGGGGATAGCTTCTGATGGTCCCTTCTCGGTGCTCTTCGCTGAGATCTCTGAAATGGTTTTACTGAGAAAGCTAAAAATGCTGTTACTAGTACACAACAACATCTGTTACTGACAAGTGAATTATCTGGATTCAATACTTTTCTACCTTGCTAAAAATTTAGCTTTTTACTCTATTTCACTAAAGTTAAAAGAAGCAAGAAAAAAAAGCTTTTTTTTTTTCCAGAAAAGTGTAGCTCCCTTGTTGCAGATAGAATAATGGCATTGTTGAAATTGCAGTGAATAGTGTAACCTTGTGCCCCTGTAACGCAGTATTGCCATTGCTACTAAGAAGCCGCAAGTATTATAGGGAGCTTGTCCCAGGACGGAGGCTCATCAGCTTGCAGCTTTGTTTCCCGTGGTTTATCTGTGACAGCAGTCTCTCAAATTGATCAGGTTTCTAAGGCTGATTGGTTTTACTTTTGTGGTGCAGCTATAGCTTTACACAGGTAGCAGAAACAAGCCGTTATTCTATGCAGAAATATTTATGACTCTAACATAATGATGCAGTGGAGAGAAGAACTTTTTGCCTTGTACACTAGCAGAGACCTTGAGCAGCAGAGAGATGGGATGCAGTGCAGAGGAGAGCAGGTGTGGGATGAGAGGGGACAGGGCACAGGCTGGCACTGGACACCCCACAGCTATAAACAAATCACCCCTGGTCAGTTAAAGAAATGCAGGTGTGGAGCTGGACAAAAATGGGCTTAGGGGTAGCAAAGAAAACAAAGAAATAGTATCTAACACATGTAAAAGGTACCACCTATAATAAATTTGGATATAATGTGGAGCTGCAAACCAATGGAGAAAAAAGAAAGGTGTAAAAATGTGTTAGCAAACATGTAGAAGTGACCCCAGGTGTATCCTAGACCGAGGAAGAAGAAAGCACCAACGTGAACATCCTATTCCTCCCGGGGAAGGCCTCTGGATGCCAACAGCCCACTGCAGTCCCCACCTCCTCCCCCAAATGATGCCACTGCCCTAAAGGCCCACAGGAGCAGCAGAAAAGTGAGTATTAACAGCAGGAAAAGGGGTAGAAGCTAAGAATTGAGTATATATCAAGTTTAACTACATTAATATTCTTTCCTTTCTGTAGCAATTAGGTCTGGACTAATAAAGATTAGGCTTTTAAGACTACATTTATTCTAACAATACATTTTAGTTTTACTTGTATAAAAGGTGTGCTTTCTCTTTACCCATAAACAATTTTGAGTGTAACAAGAAGAAATATGATAATTTTTTTTACTATTATTTTAAGTGTAGTAAAGGTCTAGTAAATCACATGCAGAGAATTATTTTCACTAGCCAGGGCAACTAAAAAATATAATATCTGAAACTGTAATTGTTAGGCTGGTTTAAAAGCTTAGATACAGAAATAATCAGTAGGCAGGTCAACTCTTCTAGCCTTTTGTTCTTCCCTGTTGAGTGTGCCTACTTGTTAAGGATTTCAGTGATGGTAATCCACACTGAATGCTGCTCTTTACCTTCTAGGTCTTTATTCAAAATAAAACTAATTGGGAGACGTTTTGTTCCTACCAATTAAGTGTGTTTTTTTTTAAATACAAGTGAAAAGAGCGAGCTATGAACAGTCCCAGGGAAACATGCAAATCTCAAGAGCTGTGGGAGAAGATGAAGAGGCAGGATTGACGAGCTGTAGGAGAATATGAAGAGGGAGGATTGAATGGTAAAAACAAGAGGAAGAAAAGAGAGGAAAACAATTCAAATTAAAAGAAAATCCGAGGTTCAAGGCAAAAAACTGTTATACATTTTTGTGTTACCTTCATTGCACTAAAAGATAATGAAGATAAAGAAATTAATGAAACCCCTGGAAATAATTGAAATTAAGGTTCGCAAAAAAAGCCCTCATTTAAGTAGAGAAACCCCATAGAAGTCGAGGGCGTTCTGCCATCAATATTAGAGGGTACCTGTAGTGCCTCCTACAGTTTTCATTCCTACTGTGAAAGGTTTTGTGGAATAAAAGAGAACGGGGAAGCCTGTGTAGAAAGTTTAAAGAGAAATAACTTACTCAGAGAAACCTGGTTTTCAAAGGTACCCAAACACAGGTAGTAACTTCATAATAGAAGACTGACTTCTTGTAGATATCATTGCATTTCATTCAGAAATACATACTTTAAAATGTGTCCAGCCGTCAAGGAAGTACCCCATGAGCTCAGAGAGAGCTTGAGACAACAATCCTGTTAATTTTTGAACAACAGGCTCTTTTGTCAGACTTAGGAACTAAAAAACATAACCCTCTGTACACTGTAGTACTAATTACATCTGCCAAGTACTCACCTCCCTGTGGAAAGAACTGAGAGTAAATCTCTTTGAAGGTTTCTTCATTGACAACACCACTGGGGCATTCCTGAAAAAAGTGAAAGACAAGAAATGAACAGCATCCAAACTGGTTGAGTCAAATCATGAGTTCATGAGCCTGTACAGAACATGTATGTGACTCTAAGAGCTCAACATGCTGCAAGAGTCTGATTTTGCACTTTCAACCAAATATTAATGCATTAAATGTGTGTCACTTTGAAGGATCTTCCTAAAGAGTTCCCAAGGGACAAAAATTTCTTCTGTGCCATATATCTCACCTTCAGTCTTGAGACATGAGTGACAGACATGAGCAGCAGCCGCTCTGCTGCAGGGCATGGAGCTATCGGTGTCACTGTGGGCCACGGATGGTTGCTCCCGCAGCTGCAAGCAGCACTTGCATGGTATAGAAACCAAGCAGGAATGTAAACTGCATTTGCAGTTAGGTATTACTGGTACAACATGCAGTCATACTCTACCAGAAGAGTTATATTCAATGAATTCAAAAGAGCCTGTCACGAACAACCTTATTCAAACCTTGCATATCCTTCTGCCTCTTTACATCTTGTTCATACACTGAAATATGTAAGAAAGAGTAAGCAGAAAGTGTCAGAGCAGAGAGGTTACAGAGAAAATGAAAGGAAGTGAAGAAGAAAAAAGAGGATTAGAGTGGTGACTTTACAAAAATTACTTATGTAAAGAGGAAGGAAAAGCAGAATGAATACTGTATTTTTTTACTAAGTCATGCATAAAATCTAAGACCAGACAGCTGACTTTAGTCCTGAATTTGCCAGACTGAGCAGACAACTTGGGGCAATGCACTTAATTCCTTTTCACCTTAATTCTTTTTCACCTTAATTCCTTTTCACCTTAATTCCTTCTCACCTTAATTCCTTCTTTAACACAGAGAGTGAAAAAAGCCTGGCAAGCTCTTTAAGAGGAAAGTATTTCTAGAAACAAAGATAAGTAAGAAAAGAAAAATTAAGTGTTAAGGTTCATATATTTATTTTTGTCCATTGCTATGCTATTTGGACTGATGGCTCAAACTTATGTGCCTCTAGTCCTAAACTGGGGAAAGGAAATAGCTTTAAATGAAGATAAAGAACAGTATACCATCTTTCACCAGTGTAATAACAGCCTTTCTTGTGAGAGCAAATGATATTTCTATTAGATCAAATAAAGAACACTGAGATATTCATAGTTCTGACGGCTTCTGCTAAGAAACAAATAGTATAATCTTGCTAATTAGGAGATGAATGCATTGCCTGAAAAACGCATGTCAGATCTGTAGATCTAGGATTATTTTGATTTATGTCACTTATCCTCAGCCAAAATCATCTCTTCACCATAACTAAGCATGTGCAAACACATAGTAAAAACCAATTCTTTTTGATCAGAACAGACAGACAAAGAGCGGACACGGAGACAGAAGTACGAAATTATTTGTTACTGGTCACAGAGGCTGTCACTGATGGAGGCAGAATTAGAGTACAGGTCTCGGTAAGACCAGATATATACTGACTGCTGGGCCACACTGCCTTTCAAACCAAAGCCTTTGGGGAATGGGAGGAACAGTGAAATGCATCTAGTATCTCTACCCTTCATCAGGTAAGGAGCAATCCGTTAATGGAGGCGCCATCTCCCTGCCTGTCATGTATTTGGGCGCGAGGGCATTCTAAAACATCTCTCTCTGCTTTAGCAGCTTCCCGAAAAGACTGTACTCAGATGGTCTAGCGTCTCTGTCGTCCCCACAGGTTTACTACACTGCTTGTCTTTTTATGTGAAGCCTTTTGGAGTTGTATAAATGCATGCAAAAGAGCAGTATTTTTACTTGTATTTGAGGTACAATAAAGAAAACATCAGTGAAGTGCTCAGATACTCACTGATACAACAATATAGTTATTCAATGTAGAAAATGTAACAAAGGTATTTCATAAGTTCCTCTTCCAAGCATACATTGGTATATACTCTACATCATTCCCAGACTTGCTCAAGGAAGAATAATGCAACCTTCTCCCTGAGACGGGTGGAAGTGCGAAAGGACAATGTGGTATTTTAGACTTTAGAAAAAGAAGCCGTGGCGTCTTTCTGTTCTGCACGTAATTTCTTTTCAGGCAAAAAGCTAGGCACATTTTAAGTGAACTAAAAAGGAAACCTGTATATTGAATTTGTACAATTCAGATTTTGCATTTTTTTTTAATTTTTCTGAGAAGCTTAGTAAATAATGAATGACAAAATGTGCGTTTAGGTTCATCTAACTCTGTGGCTTACTAACATGTAAACCAATTTTTCTACCTTTTCCTTGGATGAGAAAGACATTCAAAAATATGCTCATTTTGCAGAGTGCTCTCCCCTTTTTTACAGGAAATGCCAGCAACTCCAACTGTGTCAGTCCTTAGTCTGAAGCTGTGAAGAATAAGACTCCCATTTCCTGACTGCATTTAAATGTTATGATGTTAGAGGATAATTAAAGGTACTCTGGAAAAAATGGTCTGATTTATTCTTTGTTAGTTCAAAATAAGTTAGCAGCCTGCTTTTAGAGAAATACATGATCTACATACCTCATTTAAAGGTAGTACTTTTGTCTGTCACTTAATGAACTCCAGTTTCACCATACTGTTTGAAAGAACCATTGCTTGAAAAGGCAACCTTTCACAGACCTGCATATTAGTAGAGCCAGGAGTGATCTCTTGAGTTTCTCTAGGCTGACCCTATGTATTTTCCTCTGCTTTTTACCATAGCGTTGCCAGTAACACCTTACCTTTTCCATCCTTGGAGATCTGTGGTAATGGTATCTTAAGGACATTCATTAAAAATCTGTGATGATGGCCAATTACTCTTATCAGAAATATGTAGTTGAAACTTTTCTTTCTTTAGCTTGGATCTTTCCTCTGAGACTATAGAAGACTGTGAACACTTCTGTTCTTAAATAATTTTAATCTAAATATATGTGTAGCCAACATCATTTACCTCCAAGACTGCTCTTTTCTTGACTCATAAATCTGGCTTTATTGTGTTTATCAGGAGATTTCTCTAGTTCAGTGGAAGAGATTTAATATTGTAATTGTTAAGTATGCCCCATGGCTTTATGTCAAGTTATTGCTGACTTCTTCCATTGTACCAACTGTAATTAAAAAAAATCTTTCTAACTTTTCATTAAACTCTTATAAAAGAAAGTAAACAGTTTGAAAGAAAAATGTGAGGCTTATTTAAACCATTTCCTATATTCTTTTTTCCTCCAGCTGTATATAATTTGTTTTGTTACAGAAAAGTTCTGTTCGACAGTCTTTTAAAATTGCATTAATGATGTATTATATTTTCCCTCTGGAGAATAAAAAGGAGGGAAAGTTCATCTTGAACTGTTTTTCCTGAGTCTGGTCCTCTCTCCTTTAAAGAGAAAATAAGATAAACCAACAGAAAGAAGAGACAGAGAATAATAAATATCATTCTGCCTTTTGATTATTTCTCTTGCCTGTAATTTTACTGCTGGGAAATTACACCTCCAGCACATGGTCTTATGAACCACTCCAAAACCTGTAAATTATTTACAAGCTTCATGCTGTCTAAGCTGTCTTTTTTTCAGTGTTTCTAAGAATACTGCAATATGTGGATTCTTCTTCACTACCTAATCAACACCCTTTTTAGACAAGAGGCAAAACCAAAAAGACACATAAAAAGAGAAACTGTGAAATGTAGGAAAGAGAATGAAGGAGAAACAAACTCAAAGCTCAGACTTTTGTCTGTATAATAATTTTGTGTGATGGATTAAGCTGTGTTAGGAGCTTTGGCAATTTTAAATATATTTTAATTATGGGCTTCTGCATGACAGGTTCTTCATCCCATGCTTTATCTGATGTCAGTGTTTGTTCTCCTTCATTTTAGATATATGTTTATGTTAATTGACTTAATTATCTCTGACTAACAATATTTTCTCTTTTTGCATGTACTTCTCTTGTGACTGAAAATTTAAATTTTCCATAAACACAAAACTTAATGGAAGAACATGTACGTAATTTTGAAATAGCATGCATATACTTTAAAGCTAATTCCACCAACAATTCTACAGCCTAAACCCACAGTGGCTTTTCATAGCCCAGTCCAGTTCCTAATTTTTCATTTTAGTATAATAGTGCTTTGGTCAAAACAGCATGAGAATTTAACAAATGGCCTTGATTTAATAATATAATCTAGGCCAACTTAATAACAAAATCTGGGACAACAGACACCTCATGAAGCTCAACAAGAATTGCAATGTTCTGCGTCTGGGAAGAAATCGTCCCTTGCCTCAGTACCAGCTGTGAAGTGACTGGCTGAATGGCAGTGCTGCTGAAAAGGACGTGGGCTTACAGTGGATGTCACGTTGAGTACGAGCCAACAAAGAAGTCTTACTGCAAATAAGATAAACCACCTACTGAGCCAAGGCCAGCAGTCTGAGGGAGTTAATCTCTCTCTCTCTCTACTTGGGACAGTAAGGAGCACAGTCTTGCAGCCCTCCCAGGAATGTGGAGGAACTGAGGAGGGTTCAGCAGAAGGCCACAAAGACTACTAGGGATGAGAGGACATGGCCAGCAAGGAGAGGCTGAGAGAGCTGGGCTTGCTTAGCCTAGGCCAACATTAAGGGATGAGCTAATAGCAGCCCACCTGAAGGGCAGTAACAGAGACAAAGGAACCAAACTCTTAGCAGGGGCAGACAATTTAGCAAAGTTCAGTGGCCACAGTCTGAGGTTTGTGAGCTCACATTGGACACTAGGAAAAACTTTTTCACTCTTCTTGGTACCCTGAAGTGTGGTGATGCTTGAGACAGCCCTTAATTTCAGTGAAAATTTGTGCTGTTGAACAGCCTTGGAAAGATGTCTGTGTATGTGGCAGAGCTTTTCTAAGGGATGAGATGAGAGGCTTTGTTTGATAAGTGGACCTTGGGAATTTGCTATTATGAACAGGAACATACGGATCAGGACAGAAGGGTGTGGGTTAGAGACTTGAGACAATAGGTTCTGAAGCTTGCGTTTTTTCAGTCTTTAATGCTTTTAAGGTTTATGAAAATTAACTTTTAATTTTATGCACTCCCTACTTCCAAAGCAGCATACGTAAGGTTGGTTTAAATTTGCTGTATCTAATGTTTGTTCTGATACTTGTGATTGAAATGTAGGTCATCTTATGACTTTCATATTTGCAGAAAACTGAGCCAAATGATTATAAAACTCACGTGTGATGCAATACCAAATTAATTTATCCCACTAAGAAATACAATTAGTGTTTTTGGACTAAACACCTGGTTTTATTCAGAAAAAAACCCATGTATTTGGTATTTAATCAGTGCACATTGATGTGTATTTAGCCTATGTTGGCCTCCCATGGCAAGACATCAGTGGCTATGTAGCAAAATTATCAGCAAACCATTAGTCAATGATTTATCAGATAGAAGCATTTTTTTAGTGTGGCTACACTAATGTATTGTATCAGCAAAGTTTACACCTGAAATGAACAGTGTTTTTTCTAGGCTTATAGAAAATGTAACCACAAGAGAATTCAGATGATCCGAAAATTAATTCGCTAAAGTATTTGAGCACTATATAAATTATCTAGAACAAGCCCAGTGATACTCAGTTCACAAATTACTCCTATCTTGAGCGTCCCACAAAATAAAACGTGTCAAAAGTAGCATACATAATAAACTAAGGTACAAACAGTCCTGCTGAGGATGGAAAAGGTACGGACTTTGGTGAAAAATGTCTAACATGATCTCACTATGCCTTGGAAGAAGGAGAAAATCAGATAAACCTCAGTCTGAAAGTGCCCCTTTGTAGCCTGACACAAAGGCTGACACATTAATATCAACACAACATCCACCCTAAAGACTTTTGCCAGGACAGTGTTGATCAGGGTTGTACTGCAGCAGCTGAGCCAAGCAGGTATTTGTAGTACAGATACGAGGCTAGATCCAAAACCAACTAGACTTATAAATCTTACCAACTTCCACTTTCAAAACCTAAATCTAGATCTCTGACCCTCAATAGCCTCTATATGTTTTGCCAGTTCACTTCAGATAACAGTGTTCTCGCTTCCCAGTGTTGCTGTTCAGGTAATGGCTCTGCAGCCATAGCCTGATTGCAATCAGGAGGGTAGGTAGTTACAAAAGCAGAAGGTGATGGTGGAAGGATCAAAGACAAAGAGAAAAAGTTCTCTCAAACAAGCAGTGTCACATTAAAAAATTTTTTGGGTTTGTTGAAATGATGGATATGATTCTAAGTGCTGTTATGATTAAGCTGCTGGGTTATTAAAAATGCATCTATCTTATGTTTAGATGGGATAATTGGCTGAGCAAGGGTGGTAAAGTTACACTGCACAAAGTTAAAGCAGCAGAAAAAAAAATAAAACTGGAAGCAACATAAAAGCCAAAGAGCAACAGTGGCATGGAGGTGGAAATTTCAATGTCAAGGTTCCTTCCTACAGCTGCAAATCCACAACAGCTTGTTTGAAATGACTCCTTTGAGTGCCTGCTGTTTAACATAATATCCCAGTTTGCCTCCAACACAGGGTAACCCAGGCTCTTTCTCCCAGATTCGCCAGTCCATTGGGCTCCTCCGGACCTGCTACGTTCTGCAGAAGGACGGATCTTGTTCCCGGTCATTTCTGCACTCATTTCCCTCCACTCCTGAGAGAGAGCTCTCCCCAGCGCCCTGAGCCTCAGTTCCTTTGGGTGCTGCCTCACTCCTGCCTGCCTCTTTTCTCTTTACCCTTGCAATAGGGTACCAAGTATAGTCTCTGTTTCTGAGTCCTTAGAAGAAGAGGTCTACCAAACCCCCTCTGAATCCCCACATCTCAAAATCTTTTCCAGATCCTAATCTTTTCTGCCCTTTCTATCCTTCACAGATAACCTTTAATCAGGTTATCACCAAATATTACCCCATTTGTCAGTCATAACAGTCCAAGATCAAACCAAGAAGGCATCAGATAGATGCAAATTTCCAGTCAGATCCAAAATCCCAGCTCACTTTTAAGAGCTAGCACATTCTGTGAAAAGCATGAAAGAATATCTTTCCTAATATTCTTCTGCATTCTCATTTTCTGTCAAATTTGCCTTGTGCTGTTTCTGTAGCATAAGCTAGAGAAAGTATGCAGAGAGAGAACCCTTTCTTGGAAAAAAAGCAGGTGCAATTCAGGATTGCCAGCATGAGGGAGTGTAAGCGGTAGCATCATGTTACATTGATATGGTAAATTCTCATGGCAAACAGGAAAACCCAGTGCTCTCTCAGCAACTGCAGCGCTTGTGGGCCATGAGAAAGGGGTGATCTGAATTTGGCAAGTAGAAGCAATATTGAAAAATTGCTTATTTGGACATTAAAGAAAACTATTCAAAGATGATATAAGTAAGTATGTGTGCTATTGATGAAAATTAGTTTTATTTTGACTAGGTGTTTTATTTAATCACAAATAAGTAACGGTAGTGGATGAAGTCCTGATGTGGACCTGCACATGCAAAATGTTACTTAGGAGAAGTTTATACACTAAATTTGTCTAAAAATCTCATAGCCTGCAAATGCAGGAAGAAGATGATTCAATGGATTCTGCACCTTATTCCTCTAGGGCCAATGAAGGAATTGGCTTTTTACAGTTTTACTATGCCTTACAGCTTTGAAATTTAGCTAATATTCAGCTGACACGGTATAAAATGATTTAGTCGTGTCTGCAGACCACTGAATGTACTTCAAGTAGAGTAGAAAACAAAACCACAAGCTAATACACTTCTAGACTAAACTTGTTTATATTTTATTTATACTTAATAAAACCGTTTATATTTTATAAGCATGCTGCTCCTGGCTGTATGCAGGATTTTGTTAGGTTATGTAGTAAAAGCTTGTCTGCACACCCACAGAGGAACACAAAGACACAGGCTGGGGAGCCCAACTAATGTCCTGCCCTGGCTGCTCCCAGGACATCCCAGGAGCCATCAGCCCATCAAAGGCCCAGCTCCACAAGCCCAGAGGAGGAGAGGGGCACAAAGGGAAGCGGGAACCCGAGTTAAGGACAGAGAGGAAGGGACCCGCTGTCCTGGCCCCTCCCGGGGCTGTCCCAGGAGAACCTCAGCCCCAGCGTCAGGGCATCGAGATGAGTGACGGCTTGTACCGAAGGGGGTTGCCCCCCCAGGGTAGGGGACACATTATGGGATGCAGGGGAAGAGCATTTTGGGATTGCACAGGACTTATTATGGGATGTTTAGCAGGGAACCAAAGGTGGGGAAAGGGAGGGACTGAGGTGATTTGGGGAGGAGAAAATGTGGGAAAATAGAGGGGTGAGGGGATAAAAGTCCTGGTCACATATATATGGCTGGCTGGTCAGTTTGCTTGACTGGCCATGCCCTGTGCCTCACCAGGGCAGTCTGTCCTGATTTCTTATTAAGCTCCATTCCAACTCTTCCCTGGGTGATGGCTCTCCATTCTGTGTGTGCACGGGTGTCTACAGGGGTGTGCGTGCAGCAGCTGGGGTCAGACCATGGGTTGGAGGGCCCGTGTGTCCCTGGGGCAGTAATTGGAGTGCGTGCGGGGGTGTGAGTGAGTGTGTGAGTGCTAGCAAAGATCAGGTCAATGAGCTGGTGAGCAGGTGACATGACCTGGGAGCCAGGATATGAGTGGGTCTGTAAGGGTAACACCATGGTGGGGTTGGCTACTGGGGACCGGGGGAGTCCTGTCCAGCTTTGTGTGCGTGCATGAGATGGTCTGTACCAGCAATTGGAGTGGGGCTGCAGCTTTGAGGGCTCTTCTGCCCAGTTACCAGCAAGTGGGGAAACTGGTATGGAGGAGCAGCTACTGAGCATCTGAGCTGCATGTCTGAGCCTGGCAGTTGGAGGGATCCACATTGTGTATATGTGTGTGTATATATATATGTATTCTCATTAGTGGACCTACATCCTGCTCAGCCACAGAGGGGAGCAGGATGAGGCTGATGGTGCTGCCTGTGTTCGTGTGACTGCTCTGTGCATCGGTCTGTGAACTGTGTGGCTGGCCATGTATATAGATATATATGTGATGTATACGTGTGCTCGATGTGTGTGTGCTTACTGGGAATACATCTTCAGCCTTGCTGCTGGATGGATCTGGGGGCATGTCAACAGCCTCTTTTCTCTCCTGCTGTTGAATCTGGCTGGATGTTTTCCTCTACGAAATTTAATTATTTATTTTATTTTATTTTATACATTTATATAATTCAATATATAGTACATTAATTTATCAGTATTGTATTGATTTTACTTGGGAATACCTTTAGCATTAAAGTTGTATTTACCAAATATCAATAGGGTTAAGCTCAAGTTTTGACCAAGCTTAGAGGTGCATCCTAAGAATAAATAAGTTTGTAATTTATTGTAAGTTAAACAAACGCATAAATTTGTAATTTTGTAACTAATTTCTCTGTAGTAAATATAAATCTACTTGTCCTTGACATATTCATCAGGAATAGATTTCATTGCCTATTTATTTTGAAATGATTGCTAGTATGATTAACTTTATGTCCTGAAAGTACTCTTAGAATACAGGGTTCACTTTTGATACTGTTTTTTTCAGTAAACAGTTCAAAAAACAGAACACATATCAGAAGTGATCTTCATGAAAAGGGGCTGGGTGGCATTGCTGGAGTTCAGATCACATTATTGGCCAACATAGGAGAAACACAAAGAGCAGGGAAAAAAACCTGCAGCAGCTAATAAAAGTGAAATTATTTTAACAGGACTTCAAAGTAGATGGTACAAACGAAATGAGGTTTCTGGGGGAAAGAAGGTTTTGATGTCATTAAAGGAAAAGCCAATGCAGCCTGAAAAATATCTCAAAAGATATGCTTAAAAGAGATGCCATGGAGTAGGCTGTGAAGCAGCCTCAAAAAACTGATTCAGAGAAACCCTCTCTCTTGAAATATTTGAAATGTGTCTGAACAAAGCACTAGAAATTAAGACTGGGAAAACTAACCTGGGAGTAGTTAGATAGTTCAAAAGATCTTTTTCTTTTCTCATTAATACAGATTAAAAAAAATCCCAGACAATCATATTTATGCTCCTTTTCTTTTTTGTTTTCCTTTGCTCTAAATACTTCTAGAAGAAGAAATAACAGAAGATGTGGGGAGAGGAGAGCAGCTGTTTTCTTGCCATAGTTAGATCCCCCCAAGAGGGCAATGAATTCACAGAGATTGAACTATAAGCAAAGTATTGTCCATTAGGTGTTGGTAAAATTTCAAGGGCTTGTTTCTCCTATGGATTAAAAGACAAAAACCCCCATGCCTTTGTAATCTATTATAGATAGCCATTTCTCTGAACAGCTTCTTTGAACTGGCGTCTTCTGGACTTCTGTATTGTCAGTATTTGGGCTCCTGCTTTTTGACACCTCTTTTTGAAACTAGATGAATGACAGAAACATTTAATTTCCTTTGTATAGATTTATCATTCAACACCTCAACACATCAAATGGGAGCTTTGAGGAAGTTTTTAGGAAATTAGTGCATGTATGAGATAATTGCAATGACTACAGAAGAGATATCTACTTTGGTTCTTTTGATCAGGCAATTATATTATTCCCCCACCTCTGTGTTCCTCTTGAGCTTTGCTTTTTGCCTACTATAAAAGCCAGTTTGTCAAAGGACTGGGAATATGATTGGCAGGACATTGTCTCAAACTACTCACAAAGGATGACAACTGGTTTTATTCTGTCTTTACACCTATCATTTTGGGGTCTGGCCAGGCCTATGATATAATGGAACAAGTCCAGACCTTACCTGCCTTTCTTCTGAAAAGCTGTTGAAGGAGCTGCTGTTAATTACCAAGAAATGTGCAGAGATGGGAAGATGAGCAGAGGCAAGCTGCAGTGGAAGATATGGGTAAAAGAAAGTTTTGAACACATGTGTGTTGGATGCCTGGTCATCAGTACTGGCAACCAAACAGGCTCAAAGGAAATGCGTTTGTTCTGGGGGTGATCTATGCAGATGAAACCATAAAAGTGAGGCTTCATAACATCCTAACATCTCAGATTAAAGACATAAAACACATTCAGTATAGATAAGAAAGTGTCATTTCTTTCCTTCTGCTACACAGGGGAGCCCCCTCCAGTTTTACAACCTTTTATACTGGTTTAGTAGCCGGGTTACCAGCTACTCTAGCCAACAAATAGAGCTGCCTTCTTCTTCATGCCACTTATCGCCACTTATCCATTAATAGAATATCAGTTAATTTTCTCAAAGAGAGAAGATAATTCCTCAAACAACTCAGAAACATGAATTTTTTACTTGAGTCAATTTTCATTTTCCCTTAAATAATTGAAATCTTTTGCTAACTTTCCTAACATTTTTAAATTATGTCTGTATTTGTTTTAATTAATGAATTATTAACATTGTACTGATAAACAAAGAACTTTCAAGCTAATGTGGATCTGGCTATACCAGAGAAACCAGAAATGGACTAAATCAGGGATTTTTTTTTCCCTGTTTGAGCATAATTCATGCTCCATAATTATGCTATGTCTATTTAAAGTAGAACACATACAAAGTATAGGACAAAGTGTACTTAAAACACAGTTATAGCTGAAATAATTTAATATATTTTTTGTTCTAAAAAAGCTTCCTGGAGTA
This sequence comes from Ciconia boyciana, assembly GCF_034638445.1. NCBI lineage: Eukaryota > Metazoa > Chordata > Aves > Ciconiiformes > Ciconiidae > Ciconia > Ciconia boyciana. The sequence continues at coordinate 19,328,457 of NC_132938.1, forward strand.
AAATGAAGATTAATTAGTACATTAGCAAAGCCTTTCCTACTTTGTAGGAGAGTTGAGAGTCCCAGTCCATTAATATGTTTAAGACATATGAAGATACTCAGAGAGGAGGAATTTTAAAAGTCCAAAATACAAGGTGGTGTGTGTTTTTTAAATTTTTATTTATTACACTGCTTGAAATTACTCTTATGAAAAATTTAATTTTAAGGCCAGCATTAATATTCTTTTCATCTGTGGGATATTATCCCAACTATGTACAACAACATACGTTATATATATGAATGACTATGTTTATAATGACCTATTTCTAGCTTGATGGATTTTCACTCATTTTCTCAGATGAATAACCTGTGTTCAATGCAATTACATTGAAAACCGTTGGTGTTTTTAATTTCAATTATCACTTCTACTTTTCGTGTTATCAGGAAAGGGACAGCTATTAATTTAACCTCCTATCTATTGAAACTGAATTAGTTCTTGGGGTTTTTTTCCTGATTTGGTTTCTCATCTAGTTTTCTCAGGAGTGGGCTATCAAAAAAAGCTTTCACAGCACCTTTTCTTTATTGAAACAGTTCTTGGTTTATATTTTTAAAAATAACTTCTGTGAAATCATATAGAAAGATGCTGTAACCAAACAGTGATGAATGATTAAATATGTTGACCAAAAGTATACCTCAGATCAGACTTAGTTGATGATTTCAAGAGGGCCAAAATTTCTTCCTAAACCAGCTTGTGATTGTTTTCAATTATTGCAAAATTAAGCCTTACAGATCAGAACATAAAATAACATACTCTGGTCTTGTATACTTGAATATACTTGTGAGCCTTGAGAGCTAGTAATGGAGGTGAAGAAATATTTTCTCTATTCTTTGTAGAAGCTGTATGGGATGAAAGACATACAGAATAATACAAAAGGAATGTGTTTTTTTGTGAAATGGTTAGGGATGGTTATCTCAGATAGTCTTTTGTCCCTACTCTAAAGCCTTCCTATGAATTTGCCTATTTATGGTTACAGGTGTAAAGCATAAGCAGTTTTTGAAGGAGGACCTAGAACACAGGAGGCACCCCCAAATGGAGTGCACTAGTTACTGCGTCTAAAAGGACATCCTTCCTTTCGATCTTTCCTCCCTCATCTAAAGTACAGTGGGATTACTTCAGCTAAAGGCTCACAGCGGCAACACCTCCGGTTGTTGCATTATCAATTCTGTCACAGAAGCTGTAGACTCATTTTATAGCTCACTGGCAACAGTCTACATTTCTAAAAACATCATGAAAGTCAGTGGATTTGATAGCATCAGTCTCCACTGACATCCATTGGTGAAATACATGCAAAAACTCCTTTCAAGCCTTGTCCCATCAGGTAAAACACAAAACTTCTTGCTTCTATTTAGCCACCTGTAGAAGAGGTATGATAATGCTTCCCAATGGCACAGCAAAGATGTACAAGATTTTGAGCCTCCTACTGGAAGATACTCTAATGAACACAAGCCTCTTCCCATCCCCTACTTGCTATGGCAGTTTCAGAGGAAAACAAGCAGACATAAAGGAACTGGCTCACAACCAGCATGTGCGGCTTCACACAGTCCATAACAATCAACACTTTGGCTGCTTCCACGGTGCAGTGGGCGAGGTGCCAGCAACGCTTTTAATCAGCGCCGTTCTTTGCTTAGCAATGCCCACTAACTAGTGTAATTTTTAGTTTCCTATTGTTAGCACTGGCAGTAAAACAACAGTAAACAACATGACTAAAGATTTGGACTTAAAAGCTCACCCCAAAGCTTGACACACCAAACTTTATGGATGAGTTCCTGGCATCCGAAAGGTGCTTACTGTTTCTGTCCTTACTTGTCACTACAGGAGGGCATTTTACAATCCTGACTTCACAAATAGGCGGGAGCTATAATTAAATTAAATGTAGCAGAACCCATGCTTCAAATACTGAGCGGTGCAGTTTGCTGTAAACACTTTGGCAAAGACAAGGTACTCAGCCTCTTGGGAGAAGCTGTATTTAGGCAAGCACTGCTTCTGTGACTTGCTTTTCACACGTTCCCATGTGAGTGCTTTTGATCAAGTCCCTTCAAATCAACTGAAAACCTAGGTGAGAGGAGGAGGAATAGCTCCTTGCTGGCAAGTGCTGGTGGCTCAGGTGCACTCCCTTAGACCAGCTCAAGTGATTCAGTTGAGCAGAATGAAGGACATCACTAATCCCTAACAGCAATATTTGAGTATAGGTCAATTCGCTACTTTAAAACCATGGAGGCCTTTATTTTGTTTTTCTTACATGACAGAGTTAGAATTTAGAGTCTTAGTTGGTGCTTTGGTTTTCCTTAGAAGTTCCTTGTAACCTTAAAGAGTGGAAGATTCACTGAGGAGGAAACTGTACTAACAACCTTCTGCTAAAGGTTAGCAGACTGGCACCATCATGATTACTAATACTTTATAGCCATATCTGAAAATGAGAAAGCCTGAATTTAGCACAAGGTATTTATAAAGCAACCTCAGTGTGTCAGAGCTGGAAAAAAAGAACTATATTCTGCCTAAAATACTGATCTGATTTTTTTTTTTTATTTGTCAGTCAACTGGATGTTGATACTAAGTACTGACACCAAATCAAATTTTCATTTTAATCATGAAGTAAGAACACTGAGTTTTGCATTCCTGGACACATGTCTGCATGAAAGACACTCAGCCTGAAAGTGTGTCTTAACTCATGTTATTTCAGTATTTTTCAGAGTGGTGGTTCTCCATTTCTTTCAAAGACGTGCAATGGTAAAGGCAGACAGATCAATATTTGGCTAGTGCTCACTACGATGAAAAGCACCGAGGAATTTCAGCTCCTACAGAATCCTGTCAACTCGCAGAAATGGTGAAGAGCATAAAAGTCAATGGGGAGCAGGTTAGAAACTGGAAATCAAACATTGTACTAATTATTTATATTTTATATAGTAATGCATTTATCCTTTGACAAAGGTTTTTGCTTTCTCCGCTACTAACAACACTTTCTCTCAGGAGAAGGGCCCCAGCATTGCAAACATAAGAACAAAAGTGCTTACCTGCATAAATATTTATAAAACTGAGCCTGACATTAGCATAAATAGGACCTGATTCACCAAGGACAGTGGTGAAAATCCAAAGCAACTGAGGCAATGATGTGTATGAACCTGCTGTAAGTGAGAGAGAGATGCGGTCCGTGGGAAGAAATGCTTCTTCCCTGTTCACACAGTGAGGGCAATGTGCCTCAGCCTGGAGGCTCTCTGGCATTCAGTGTCTGTCACAGGCTCCCCTCTCTATGTACCAAAATCTCGCTGTCACATCTGCACTCGTCCAGCCTGCTAGCACACCACACCAACATGTCCTTTATTCTGTTCCCCAAAGGGCTCCCCAGAGCCTGGGTCCACGATATGGAGAAGATACTTGACTACTAGAGCTCTATTGTTTATGGTGATCATGGAAGGGCCAGTGGGCTTTGTGGCAATGCTTTGGACCATAAATCTAAATGCCTTTGAGAAGGAGGAGTGAATAGTTCCATAAGACAGGGGAGGACATACCAGTGCTACTTACAAATGAGGTATTGTTTCTATAATTCAGTAAAAGACATGAGAAAAGCATCAGAATGGAATTTGAAGTTTAGGCGGGAATATGAACTGATAACTTTTTTTAGCACAGCAAAAAATCTAAATAAACTACATAAATCTCCTTTAGACTGTTCTGAAGCTTTCCCTGTCTCATATGTGGATACTCAATACATTGCTTTTGGCAGCATATCTAAAATTTGTAGCATAAGTCAAATCATTGGAACTGAATACTGAGATAAACCTAAATAAATGGTGATTGATATTTGCTGGCATATTTTTGTGAAAACATGAACAGCATGGAGAAACAAAAAGGTAGAAGACATTTCAGATAAAACATAACAAGAAGGGAAAAAGATAACTAGAGAATCAGATATATCTGAAAAAGAGCTATCTATCATACAGGGTAGGCCTAAGAAAGAGATTTCTTTTCTCATAGTGGTATAATTCCTTATGGAGATTCATTGAGGTTGAAATTGCTGGGCATAAAAACTTCTTGCAAAACCTGCTAAGTTTATGGCACATAAAATTTGTCTTTGTTCCATAACTGCAGCTTCTGAGAACAGAATAAGAAAATAAGGCTGTTATAACTTGGGCTCCATTACAGGGAATGGTACTACATCTCTTGTTCAGTGAAGCAGATGCTATATGACTTGATTTATTTATTTTCAACACTACCGGAAGTGCAGTGGATTTTTTGGAAATCAGATACAGTGTGGTTATTTGATCAAGTCTGAGGGACGACATAAGACTCAAATCTGGAGAATTATACTACTTAGAGATAAGAAACAGAAAAAATAATTGATCCCTGTGCATAAGCTTCTAGCCTGTTCGTGGACTGTTTAATGTTGAGATAGCTACATTAATAGAAAAGGGATGGGTTTCAATCTTAGGATCCTAATTAGGTCTTCACTGGGAAATGGAGCAGAAAACTTCTTAGAGTGCCCTGAGATTTCCAAAAAGATGCTGCTGCCAGGAACTCTGAAAGCAGAAGGCAATGACCATGTGGAGAAAGGCATCTTGTTTGCAGAGCAAAACCTGAAACCTCCAGTTTCAGGTCCTCTTTTGAACAACTGAGAGCTCTGAAGAGGCTCAGCATGCTCCCAGTTGAATGGTGGGAATACCTTGATTGGGATGCATACTCTTTCATGGCTTATTAATGTAGGAGGAAAGAAAAAAATATTCTGAAGAAACGAGAAAAAGGATCAGATTTTTCCAGCACAGGGCAACAGGGACAGCTACTTGCTTATCTACTGGTAAAAAAATAATAATTAGAATACATTTTGGTATTACCTCATGGGAATATCTTCCTCTGGGAGTGGAATGGAAGATTTTAGAGCCAATTACTACTAAATTACTGTTGCCTGACAGACTGAAAGAATGTGCTGTTCTTTTCGTCAGAGACAGCTAATGTGGTGGGGGACAAGTCAGCTGAACAAAACCGTAATTGCCACATTTCTACCTAGAGCTCTGGAATCCTTGAGAAGCCATCCTTATAGTGAAAAACACATGAAGAGGGTTAAAAAAATCTTAATGACATTTGGACATGTTCCATTAAAATCAATGAAGTTTTGCAACTGACTTTAAGAGAGGCAGGATCTTTAGCCTAGAAGAATAACAATATAAATTCAGGAGCTAAATGCTACAAGTAACCAGAATTGGTGAATCTATAGGGGTAGTTAAAAACTGATAAACACATTTTCCATTACTGTCTGGTGTCAAGTTGAATCTAATTTTGCATCTGCTTTCATATTAAAGTGCTCTGTTGTTTTATGTTCTGTCACTCTTCTTTCTCATCTTGCTCTGGAGGAAGGTAACAAACATTGTCTCTTTTAAAATTTTATTAATAGTAATGAATCACCCATTGTACTGTGATTTTTACTGGGGACTTGTTATTCAGGACATGGCGAAACACTGACAAAGAGCTTATGCCCTAAAAAATTAGGAAAGAGGTGAGAAAAGAATGTGAGCTGAACTGGGTTTTTCAGCAGGACAATATGGCACTTAGTTATTGAACCTGGATTTCCTGCCTATTGATCCAAATTTGGTAGCCTGTACAATATGCTTCCTGCGCTCCTAGATCCAGTGCTTAGTGCTGACATTTTTAATCACAAGCACAATCATGTGTCTGTTGCCCTGATACCTATAATTGCTGGTAGATCGCGTGCCAGAGACAAATACTGCTATATCCAGCTACTGAGGGTTTAATTGTAAAAATAATTCTTGACACTTGTTTTTGTGAGGCCACAGTGAAGCTGGTCACAGTGTCAGAGATTCATAAATGCAGCAAGTAAATCATTGTTAGAAATACCACGTAAAGTGCTTCCTAGATCAGTGTTTTGTCAGACATAAGGTTACTGTTATTTCCACTTGAGCTTAGTCATGGAGGGGTAAATGGTCTCAGATATACTGCCCACAGAACACACATTTCACTCTTAATGCCGAGGAATTCAGTGTTCATTTTTCTCTCCTGTAAGGATGAACTTTGCTATCTCCAGCTCCTGGGAAAGTTCAGTTTCCCACAGCCGCCAGCCCCCCTACTGGTGCTCCCCACTTTGTTCCCAGGGCGCGTTTGAGGAGGCTTTGATCAAAGGCTGAGCAGCAATCTCTCAGATAGCCAGGGATGCTCTAAAAGGTTTTGGCTGTCAGACCAGACATTAAATTAGGCAGTTGTCAATGTGGAGCCTGTGCAGGCAGCGAAGCACTGGTATAATGCTCTCTTGCAACCCAGAAGGCTTTTTAGTGTGATAGTTAAGGCTTTAAGGTGTGTGGCAGTTAATAAGCCAGCCAGAGAGCCAGAAGACTAGAGCCTTTAGACTTCTAGTTCCATGCTGTGTTTACTGAATCATGCTGTCTTCTGAGTTATTGCCTCCTATTTCTTCTGTTATACTCACCGTATCTAAGGTCTTTTAAGTATGTTTCACAATGGAATTGATTGGGTTGAATAAATTCCCTTACTTGAAAGTTAACGTGAGAATCATTCACATAATTGGAGTGAAGAGCAACAGCAGAAATGTCCAGCTGATCTAAAGAATATTGGCTCTGTCAGATACTGGATTTTAGACTTTCACTCAAAGGTAATGCAGGTTGGCCCAAGACCTGTAATAAACTTCCATGACACTGAAAGACTTGACCTTCATGCTCTGGCACTTGTGATTTGCTGTTTTATTTGAAGATTTATCAGTGTTTATTTTTAGCGCAGATGTAGATCTAAAGAAATTTCAAATCAGAAATTAATTCTGTTGAAATCAAGAAAGGACTTTTGATGGTTTCACTGCTTTCTGACAAAACCTACACATCGCTGATTTTGTCTAAACTGATCAGGAATTTAAACAAGAAAAAATTATAAAGATCCAAAATTACTTGGAAATTCCTGGGATCCAGAACAGATCCCTGAGTCCAGCACAAATAAGATTTTGTCTGTAAAATTTTGAAGTAATCAGGACCCAAATGGTCAACCTGCACCATCCAGGAGTATCGCCAGAAGATGTATTTATTCCCTCTCCTCTCATTTTGCAGGCTTAGGACACCCACCTGAAAATATGTATGTCCACTTTGTGTCTCTGAATTGCAGTGTAACAGGGAGATAACTTATTACAGGATTTAATATGGAATTATCATATCTTATAGAAAAACTCTTTAAAAGTAAGAAAACTGGTAGCAAGAAATGCAAGTAGAGGGATTTTTTGAACACTGTTTTCTCAAATGATGAATTGGCTCACTAAAACATTTTATGCTAAGCTGTGTGTTATAATGTCCAGTGCTTATAGCAGTTACAATTAGTATTCATCTCACTTTGTGAAGAAAAGGGGACAGGTGGGAGAAAGGAGAATAAGAGGTGTCTACTCACTACATTTTTAAATTACAACCTCATCAATGGTGCATTGCACCAAATTTTACTTATCTAATGTTAGTGATTACCCAGAAACAAAAATCCAACAGTTTCACATAACTCAAGTACCAAGCTTTGTAATGCTTAGTCCAGTTGCAGCAAAAAGTAGCTGCAGTGAGCTGTAGCCAAAGAAGATATTTTGCTGCTCATATTCTAGTACATAAACATTTATATTCCTCGAATATCACATAGTGACACACATGAAAGCTCTGTGGTAGAAAACAGCTCTACCAGCAGATGAGTTACACTGAGCAGCCGGCTGGCAGAGCAGAAGGTATATACCGTGCATGAAGTGCCAGCCTGGCATGACTGATGGCACGCTGAGAGCACACCAGAGCACAGGGCACGGTACTACCAATTTCAAATAGGAGGGACAGACAAGCACACAGAGCAATACAGTTCCAACAAAATATAATATTGACTTTTTTAGAATAAAGAACTTTAGAGGTATTTGGTGCTCTGCGCTATTATTGATACTGGGTGCTTAAAATCATGCTCTTTTTATATGCTGCTTAATTAGCAACTTGGCATCTACATTTTGAGAGATAATTCAGAAGTAAGCAATCACTATTATGAAGACAGTCCTTGGTATGCTAGATGACAGGTTTTCCCTAGTGAACACGACATGAAGTATCTCCATGAACAGCAGTAAGTCATGAGATTAATAGAAGTGTAGAGACTGAGTTCATTATTAACTTTCAAAAAGAAGATTTCGATCTCTGCCAGCAACTGTGAGACTAATTGAAATGAATATATCCGATGAACACATTAAGGTCTGTAAATTTGTGACAACTGACAACTATACACTAGGTCTGTCAAACTGTACCTCCAAATTATTTTTACTCTTATATTTGAAAATTTTCAAGTTTCTTGACTAACTCCTGAAGGAAATATATAATGAATGTAAGCATTATTTATTGCTCAGTTTGTTAAAAGATTTTCATATAGCCTTGTCTGAAATATAGAAAAGTTCCCTCTAAGCCCCTAGTAAATGAATGCCAGTGCTTTTGAAACATAATAATAAAATTCTGCCTTGGAAAGGTTTTTTTTTTTAAGTTTTTCTTCAGTTGTCTAAAAAAGAGAAAACAATTGATCTGAAGCCCAACTGGTAAATAAAAACTCTATTTAAAAAAATGGAGGTTTGAGGTGTGTGCATTATACATGTCTTCAGAAAGTCTCTCTAGATGGAAAAAGATGATTTACAGAAATCTGTCTCTTGACAGCCGACATGATATCCAGCTTCTAGGTTTACTTGCTTGGAGTTTCATTGTGCTGTTGTCTATTGTTTAGTTTATTAAGACTAAGCAAGTCACAGGAGTTTTCTAACATGGGGAGATGTTAATTTTCAGTTTGAATTATGAAAATCAGTCTGATTTTCTAGTAAGATTCAGAACTTCCTTTATTTTTTTCTATTTTATTGGCATTTCTATGTTACAAATTTAACAGGTTTATATGCATGAGGCACAACCTGTTCAGGTGTCAAGACAAGTTGTTGGTGCTTCTTTGTATATACATCCTCTTTGTGTCCACAACACTGCTGTCCAAACGCTGTTTGTGCAGAGGGGTCAACATCTCTGTAAAAACTTTCAGCACAATGGGCATGTTTCATGCACTGTTACCCAGTAGAGCAACCCATCCCTTGTTTGATATAAAGTCACAGAGGAATATAGGTTAGATGGTTTTACTGTTGTTTCATGTTAGCCAGGAGAGCTAGGTGGGAACCTTTAACTGACATGTTTTTCTTCCAGGCTCTCTTCTGTTTGGTCAGAAAGAAAGTCTGCATCTGGAAAGACCCTGCTCTTGCTAAGATTACATGCTGTGTAACCCAAGGACTTCTACAGACAGTCGTCAAATCTTGAGGGAAAAGCAACTGTACTGACTGCTGGTGAAATGAAATCTTCCTTGCTCTCCTAGGACTCTGTGGGGGAGGGTGAAAAGCATATTTAAGCTCTGAGCCACCTCATCTGCAAGAACAAGCTTTGGAGGACTGATGTGAGGGCCAAAATACTCTTGCGCTAGTGCCATTGTCTGTCATGCTCACTTTTGGTTTTTTCTCTGTCTTCTGGCCTGTATTAATCTTGAATCTGCCTTTATTCATTACAATAAAAACAGATGGAGTCTGTGTAGAACTGAAGGGGATCCTGAATAGGACATCCTATTGACTCTGTGAGATGGGGGACACTGATGACTCAGATATAGCTGATCCAAGCTAAAATGTTATTTCTAGTAGTGTGAAACCTTCTGTTTCATAATACACGGTGTTCCAGAGACATAAACTAAGAGGATTTTGTTGTCTTTGCCCCTTGTCATGCTGTAGAACAGGTGAAAAAGGTTAAGTAAGGAAGCAAGGAAAATGGAATGGACTTTCAAAATCTCTGTTTGGATCATCACAGAGGTATTTTGCATCACCTATTTTTTTAAGCTCTTTTATAGTCAAATGCCTATGTCCCTTGTCAGCTTTTAGTGTCTGACAAATATAATGCAAGGGGACACACTTTCCATTTGTACTAAATGAATTCTAATCAAGACATTGATTATCTTAGAAACTGCATCTGAAAGACAGAAGTGAAAGACAGAACTGTACATCTCTATTAGTCATAAATCAGAGGCTGTGCAAACAGAACAGCTGTAACAGTCATCCATGTGTAGGACGCTGATATACATTTCTCATACCTCCTTTCTTAACAAGTAATTTCCAGTTACAATGAGCAAAACAAATATACTTAGTTTCCTAGAACATCATGCATACAAACATACAGGAAAAGTATAGGAAATGTATAGGAAAACTTTAACTTCAGTACCCTCAAAATTACATCGAGATGTTTCAGGTTTTGCCCAAGTTAGTGCATATACTGCAAAATGCACAGTATATACCTAACCTTCATCCTCATCATTAAACAAAAAATGGCAGGAGTAGAGAAACAATTTATACAGTGAAAATTATTTTTATTCAGTGCACCAACTCAGTTTTCCTCTTCAAAGTCCCAATTACTTTTATCAAATTTATAATTTTTCTTTCACTTTTAAAAACTGTCATTACATGGGAAAATGCTTTAACTACCAGGCTGTTATACCAAATGTGGATAAATCTACCTCGTTCTTTCAGGCACCTATTCTCAGCAGATCACTGTAGCTCACGAAGGTGCCTAATATTTAGATCCACAAGCTTTGGAGAGGGACATAAATTCAAATAATATATATAAGTGGCTTCCTTGCCATCCTGAAGGGTTTCTTAATTGCAGTTCATAGGCTCTATCTCTGAATAAACTGACCGTAATGAGAGCTGGTGCTAAACTTAAGTTTTATACACCATACCATTGGGCCTAGCACAGATAATTTTAGCGAGCTTTAAGTACATAATATAAGCACTTATCATATGAGGTCTAGAACTGGTGTTTGAAGATCAGCATCAAAACTTTGAATTTGACTTCCTTGTCAGTTAATGTTAATGATGACATAAGATTCTGTGTCTCAGAGATCCCAAATTCTTTTTTAATATCAGAGTGCCAACATTACCTAGATGCAAAGCCATATCAAACAACCACCTGAATTTCCACAGTAAGTATTTATGCAGATTTTATTTATTTCTGGAGACTTTTTACAGCTAAGAATGTCAAAATTCACACTGTAAGTGTATTGAGGTTTTGAGGGGATTGGGCTGCTGTACACAATACAGAAACAGCAATTAGTTTCAAACTATTAGCTAATCTTGTTTATTAAATTACTTGTCTAATCTGAATGTGGGCAGTTCAGATCACAACCTGATGGAACTGTTCACTGGAAGAGAACTCTGGAGGTCATCTAGTCCAACTTATCAAAAATATCCTATGAGTATTCTTACAGTTGGGTATGTAGATATACCTTAGACGGATAAATGCACGTCATGAACCGTATGTTTTTATTTCCTACTCATTAGATTGGAAATATACTTAATTAGATAAAACAAGCACTTTCTCCTCACTTACTTTTTTCGGTAAGAGACTAACACAAGAACGAACAAAAGGGAAGGAATCTTCCAGAAAAGGACAATGAGAATAGTTGTATTTTATCATGCAAAACTTGAATGCTCTAGACAATCAATAAATGAGCTTTATAACCTATAAAACGAGCTTTCATTAAACTTTCTGTGAGACTCACAAATGCAACATACAGTAATACAATGCTTTCATCAAACCATAATTGAAATGGAAAAATCTTTGAATAAATTAGCATATTTTGAGTTATGCGCAAACATATTCTTAGATGGATGGGTAGTGTGATGAGGGAACCTATCTTTAAGCTGCGACATTATCAGAATTATTATCTTACTATCATGGTTTGCCTCATTTGCTAACAGCAATAGGGAAGAAAGGTATCCTATTGTTTTCCCAAGAAACGTCACAAGTATGGAGCTGCCTATTTAAAGCTACAGTGTGTATCCAGGGATATTTTTATGCATGTATGACTTCAATTTACACTTTCTCTGATATACAGCTGGGTAAGATCAACGTTCATCAAAAATCCTTTGACTTTTCCGGGAAAGTCTAGTAGTTTCCCAACACAGAGTTCAACAGAAGTTTTGATGAGAATAATCAACCAAAATTAAAAGATCATTAACATTTAAGTTTAGCACAGGAGCATCTCTTGTGCAGCAAAAGCATTATCTAAGTATTTTTAAAATGGAAATGTGCCATAGCTCAGGGACATTTTTAAAACTGTGAGAGACCTATCAATGGACAAAAGAGAAAGAAAGACCACATGTTGAGTGCATGGTTGATAGTCTGTGTGATTTATTGTGAAGTACCACTTGTACTAGGCCTGCCACAGAGCCATTGGTTTGAAAGGTTAATGACTGCAGCAATCACAATTTCAATTTACAAGAAATGGGATGACAGGAAGCCAAATACAAAATGGAGACATCCCACTGTGATGGCAGCTGAGCAGCAATTCATCAACAAGAGTGCAGGAACACTGGAAAACCAGAGTGCTGGGGACAACCTTTTGAGCCTGGGGAGGGCTTAGGACTTCCGTTAAGCTCATTTTTCAAGGATAGTATAGAAGCTTTAAAATGGTTAAATTACCAAATATAGGCATAAGTTTTCCCTTGGTGCTTCTCCTTGTAATAGTTGTTAGGTCACCTGAACATGCTTATCCAACCTCCTTATATTAGCTTTAGTGTATCTCCGCTTGTATTTTAAGCGTTGACCTTGATTACTACCAAACAGCCATTGCCAAGATAGGCATTTCAATACTCTTTGGGCTTTTCCTGCAGTTATCCTCTACTTCTTGCTTCCTAGAACATCAGCTATACTACAGTGTGATCTGAGACTCTCTGAAGCTTTCAGGTGTGTCATACACAGAGATGCTATTTGAGACCCTATGCTCCTTCTGCTTGAATTACTTTTTGCTGGATTTGGTGTGTAAGTTGCCTTGCCTACACTGGAAAATCAAATAGATGAAAATATCTTTAAAGGTTTACCTTTTTATTTTTGTAGAAGTAAAACCAACACAATAATGCATAGTTTGTAATCATGAATGCTACAGAAATATAGGAGTACTTGCTGCTTTCTCATCTGAAGTCAGCCAGAACTATATGTAAGTAATTTGAAGTCATAAGCAATAAATAACTGGATGTAAGCTGTGAGAAGTTCTGGTCATCCCTATCTCAGAACACACATCCTAGAACTAGATAGGATTCAGGGAATTCAGCAGGTTGGAGTGAGAATATATAGACAAAAACTTTTCAGTTAGGAAAAGAAGGGACTAAGTAGGAAATGCGTTAGGGGTGTGTAAAACAGTGAATGTCTTGGAGAAGTAATGGTAATGGTTACTAATTTTCTCAGAGATATCTTACTAAAATGAAAGGCAGCAGGTTTGACATGGAAATGAATTATTTTCCACTGAAGGCATAATTAGGTATGGACCTAATTTCCCACAGGATGCTCTGGATGTCAAAATACCCTGGTAGGTTCAAAACGTAATTGTCACAGTTTATGGAAGAAACTTTGGTTAAAGTATGTAAAATACAAAGATGCAATTATAACTTTCAGCACAGGATGTATTTCAGTAGCAGAGTGCAAGATGACAGAACAGTACGTTAAGGGAATTATCACTATAAATTCCCCTTATTCTTATGTTCTTTCCCTTATCTGGCCACTCTTGAAAACAGGATACTGAGGTAAAGGGACTGAGTACTGCTTTTCTTCTGTTTCATCAATTGTTTTTTCTTTATCATGTCTGAGACCTATGTCTTCCTGCCATGCTTGCATAAATACAGAGGGGAAAATGTACATCCTAGAAAGGCTGTTGAAAATATACAGAAAAAAATGCCACTTCACTTATTCATTACTGTCTGACATGCCTAAAGCATTATAATAATATAGAGATCCCCAAGTTCTTCAGAAAGAAATGTCAGTTTTGAGCTTATATCTACTATCACCACAGTAGGTATGGAGCCTTGTGCGTTCTAAAGCTTAAAGTTTTGTGTTCGTTAAGGTTATTAATATTTGCACCAGTACAGATACTTTATCTTCTGGTAGTATTACAGTTTAACTATTAGAAATCTACGTTTTTTTTGGGTGCTCTATATAAGGATAGAGTTGCTCTCTGTTCCTTCTGTAAAGAGATAGGCAATCTGTAGATTTATAGATGGGAAATTGCTGCCTGAAACCAACATTCACTCCTAGACTAGCAAGCAGTAACTAGTTTAACTGATATGGTTGAACTAGCTTAATTACTGCATGCTGATTCCAAATATCAAGTGCTCACAAAGCAATACTTATTCTATAGTTCATTGGTGATACAAATACAGCAAAAAACCATATATAGGGCATAATTCTGTGGAATTAACCAGAGCACGTGCAGTGACTATGCCAGCTGATACTAGCTATATTGCCTTTAGGACCCCAGTCTGCACTGCAGCTCTTTTGAACTCCTGCCAGTGCACAGCACAATGCTGATGCCACCGTGCTGTGGGACATTGTAAATTTAGTCTAACAGGAGCATAATGTCAGCAGAGCTACAGCAACTTAAAATCATGCCTTAACATATCTTGCTTTAAATCGTTAAATTGTTGAAGAGATAGTAAGACAGGCAAACATCAGGTGAAAAGCATAAAGCACAGAGGTAGGATCTGCACAAGTTTTGATGGTGTTATGTTAAAGATGTGTGCCTGTGTGTTTCATTAAATATTTTTGGTGGAGTTTCCTTCCTAGTGGAATGATTAAACAGAGTATCACAGAATCACAGAATGGCTGAGATTGGCAGGGACCTCTGGAGGTCATCTGGTTCCACAGCCCTGCTCAAGCAGGGCCACCTAGAACAGGTTGCTCAGGACCATGTCCAGACAGCTTTTGGACATCTGCAAGGAGGGAGACTCCACAACCTCCCTGGTCAACCTGTGCCAGTGCTCAGTCACCCTCACAGTGAAACAGTGAAACAGTATTTCCTGACGTTGAGAAGGAAGCTCCTATGTTTCCGTTTGTGCCTGTTACTTCTGGTCCTCTCACTGGGCACCACTGAAAAGAGCCTGGCTCTGTCTTCTTTACACCTTCCCCTCAGGTATTGATACACATGATAACATACACATTGATGAGATCCCCCTGAGCCTTCTCTTCTCCAGGCTGATCAGTTCCAGCTCTCTCAGCCTTTCCTCACAGGAGACGTGCCTATTCCTTTAGTCATCTTTGTGACCCTTCATTGGACTCGCTCCAGTATGTCCATGTCTCTCCTGTACTGGGGAGCCCAGAACTGGACCCAGCACTCCAGGTGTGGCCCCACCAGTGCTGAGTAGAGGGGAAGAATCACCTCCCTCGACCTGCTGGCAACATTTCTCCTAATGCAGCCAAGGATACCATTACAGTTCTTTCCTGAAAGGACACATTGCTGGCTCATGTTCAACTTGGTGTCCACCAGGACACCCAGGTCCTTTTCTGCAAAGCTGCTGTCCAGCAGGGTGGCCCTCAGTATATATTGGTGCACGAAGCACACACATGAACCACACAGGGGTGGAGATATTGGCAGGATAGTGTTAAGCTGGATCAGAAAGAAGGGCAGCAAGAAGGGAGGTGGCCTGTGGCAGACAGAAGTGGATGATTGAGCACTGTCAGGGGGAGACCATCTAAGTGCAGACCATGGGAAGCACTTTTAATGCCATCCTGTATCAGCACCCACCAAAGCCGCGCAAACTGTATTTGGTAAAAGCTAGATATGAGACAGGAAAGATGAACTAATCCACATTGGCAAGCTGCTCATAGAATTGTAGAGCATTTTGCAGTAGAAACTGATAAATATGAGAAACAAAACAAACCCTAACTCAACTGAAAGTTTTGAAATCCTTCATTTATGAAGTCTAATGCTTGGGCTAAAGACTAGTGCTTTAAACTGATTTAATGTTATAACAGTCACCAGTCCCAGGCATGCTTTACAGCATTTTTGACCATATTTGATAATTTTGCCATTATATTAAACACAAAAACCCTGCAGTTCATGCTTATTAGCTCTAAATAGTCAAAGATATTTATACACACATGTCTTGAATTATCATGTACTGATAAGGAAATGAAACACCTGAATAAAGATGTATTACCATGTATTACCATCGACACTGCTTTGATGTAAGTAAAACTTACATCTTAAAACACAAAAGCATATGAAGAGCTGGAATTCCTCTTTTCAAAAAATGGTAAAACAGTAATCAATTAAAATACTTTCTTATAACCTATTCTCTTTTTCCATACCTCATTTTATGTGAAGAATTATCAAGGTCCTTAATTTCTGAGACTCTAAAAATAATTATTCTTAGAGAAACAGAGAGAAGGCTTATTTTATCCACTATACTTTGTACCTTTTTGCCTTAGATAATTAGGGACATTAGTTCATGATTTCCAATACCTACGGAATACTGTCATTAGCAGGGGAATGTTCTCTGGTACCCTGAGGAAATGAAAAGCTTTTAAGAGCAATGTTAATCACTAACATGCCAACATTATATACCTTCTGGAACTGAGCATGATATATAGACAGGACACATTAAGTAACTCTGTATTTTACTTGCATTGTAGGCTTTCCATAAAAATGTAGTTTTAAAACATCCGTTTGCATGGCTTGCTTTCATTACAAAATACATGATATCTAAGAATTCTGTAAGATTTACACTTCTTGTACAAGCTATTGAAAATATTATCTCTGATTCCATAGCTGAGCTTCATCGCGTCTTTAGCATTATTATACTTTGTTACACAGTTTCACTTGAGTGGTAAATGACAGGGGAAAGAAGGCCCTTTTGTAAGGGTGGAAGAAAAACTAAATCAAAAGGTGATAAATGCAATTAAATTTATCTTTACCTCCAGCTCAGCAGGAGACTTAGCACCTGCACAGTTGCAGTACTCACAACTGAGTACATAGATTAACATTACATACTCATGACTTGCAAACAATTGCTATTATTCAAGTTTTTTTAATATCAAGTATTTTCTATCCAATGTTAATGGCATATAATATCCGACAGAAGTGTTAATCACGTGAAAGACAGTAGAATAAAACAGAGAGAAAAAGGTTATTTTTTTAAGAAAGCAACATTTTTTTTGTATAATATTAATAAAATCAGGGGTGGGTCTTACTTTTGATATAGAGCCAGAATTTAATAATACTTAGTAAAACCTTTTTGTGTCTTATTTCTCTGCCGTACTACCCATGGGTGCCTTACATGCCAGCACCAAGCCCAGCACCACAGGACAGCAAGTACACACTGGAAAAGGAGGCAGACTGCCTTCATGCACTGGGGTCCTCAGTGGGGATCCCTGCCAACTAAAAACATTGGACCTGCTAATAGAGCACATATATCAGCAAAAAAAAATTCACAAATAATGACTCCCAGTAAAGGATTCTGACAAGTTTATATACTTGGGGAGATACGAAGGACTGAACAAGTCATCTAGTGCTGTCCACCTAATGAAAAATTCCTCTAGTGCAATCTATGCCAATTACTTCTTGTGGTAGCTATTATGAACACAAAAATCAAAATCTTTCTTCTCATTGGCCAAATTCTTCAGGACTTATGTTGTCTCCCATTATTTCATCTTTAGACAAAAAACTCCAACACAATTTTCAATCTATCCTTGAACAAAGTCCTTCTATACTAAGTTACAATTATTCTCTTCAGGATGCTTTATAATTTGTCTGCATCTTTCGGTCATTAAATGGCCCAATTGTTGCAGAGTGATTGTTTCCTCACCTGACCAGACAGACATGCAGTATTTAGTTACTGAATCCCATGAGCTCCATTGCCAGTCATTCTTATACTGCTGAGATTGCAGTGGCCTATCCTGTAAATGCATGGTAAATTCAAAAAGGAAGTGCTTACGTTCTTGAAACCTCTATATAAGATCTGAAGTTCCTTCTTTGTGAATTTACTCTGTGCTTCCAGCAGTTCAAGAGCTTCAGGTCTATGTCGTACTGTGGCCATTTCCATTTCATCTTCTACAGTGTCTGCAGAATACAAGAGATAGAGAAGGAAAGCTCAACAAGAAATATAGGATGTAGAAATATCTAAGCCTTGCAGAAAAAAAGAAAGTTAAATGACATTTTTTTAAAGAACGGCTTTTGCAGCTTTAAAGACAAATGGCATTTTCATTTTGAAGTCATAGAGAAAGGGTATCTGTCTGCTTTAGTGGCTGCACAGAACATGGAACAGCAGTGATGATCCAGCAGTCTGGATATTATCACATCAGTACAAATAGCAATAAACTGGAAAGCCAACATTCTGCAAGGGCATGCATGACACATTTAGAATGCCTTTTCTGTTTCTACGACTCTCAGAGCAAAGAAAACAATTTTATAAAACTTTAGTGGCTGCAGAATACTGGAAATTTTCCTTTGGTTAGTTAATGATGTGAAGTCACTGTATCAGACTGGGATTCTCAGTGTTCTCCTTTTACCGTGAAGTTGTGCTTTGGAAAGTGTGTGAGATTGATGTTGCATATTGAACAGCACACCTTACTTTGAGTACTGTATAACAAACCCTTCAGGGCAACATGATTATTCACGGCGAGCAGCCTAAGTGGGGAACATGAGTATTTTAGTAACCTCATCACCAGGTGACTAAGAATGTGGATATACACATTCAAGGCTTACAGCTGAGTGCAGCCCTAAAAGAATGCGAGACAGCAATGCATTTTTTTCCAGGTAGAGTTTTAAATGTGAAAGTTCAATAAAATAGCAAAGAAACTTACAGTATGTATTTTTAATATAGAGTGCCAGCCATAAACCTGATGAAAAATATGAATGTGTGTGTATCTGTTTTTAAGTACTCCCAGCATTAAACATAGCTTATGTAGTACTCTAGACTAATTTAACCAAACTACTGCCTTATTCTGGTTTAAGAGTGATACCAACTATAGAAATGTAACTTGAGAGAAAACAAACACGCATAATTGTCACTTCTACAATGTTGAAGATATATATGTTTTATTTCATCAGCGTGTGGGACTCCGCACTCTTAAAATAAAGTTTTATTCACTTCAATTTTCATAAGAGCACAATATTAGGATACTCCATTAAAACAGTATTATTCTTACATCTTCACATATTTTTCATCTGCTACAATGCAGTAATAATAACTTTCAGCTGCTTGGGAGAAATCTGGCATCAGAAGATATAGTTCAGCTAAACAAAAATGAACAAACTTTAAATAGATGTAATCATAATATAGAAACTATTTGGATAAATCTTCACAAAATTATAGGGCCTTGTCTTTTCTCCTGTCAAAGAGATGTTGCTGTTAGCACTTATCTCAGGAACATGATCTCAGTGTCACCCAGATGATCTCAGTGTCACCTGCAGTCTTATCTCAGAATGTCCATTATGTATTGGCTTATGGACAAACTATAGTATGTTTCTCTTTCATTTTTCTTTATAGATTATCTCATATGACTTGTAGACCACCACCATCTTTGTGAAAACTTCCAGTCTAAATGCTATTGACAAAAACCCCATCTGACAAAACTTTACATTGAGCTTGTGATGTTTGATAATAGTTTTAAAGGGCCAGTATCTGAACTCACAAGATTATAAGAAAATTTCAGCTCCCTTCTTTAAAAAGACACTCTGAAGTGCAAAGAGGAAGTCTTGAAAATCCTGCCTTTATAGATGAAATTGGAATAAAGTAGTTCCAGAGTTAAGAAGCTGTCTTCCTAATGTATGAAAGGTGTAGCAAAGTTCTTGAGTCCCATTTTAGTTCTGCATAAGAACATCCAGGGTTTATTTTGCACAGTTTCTAAAGCCTTTCTATCATGTTTTAAGGGGTTAATTTTTTATATTCTTTATATAGTCACTAAAGTCTCTATAACAATGTCATGCTGTAGATATGCAGCTGATTTTTTTTTGTCAACTGCAAGTCAACACTAGGTGCTTATACTAAATTGACAAAATAATCAACCTGAGAATAAATACTGTTTGAAAGTCACTTGTGTTTTATATGCCAAGAGTTATATGGGATTTAAATCAGCTATTGTTTAGACAGAAGGGGACTTAACAGGAAATGAGCTCTTTAAGCATCCATTTGTGAAACATTTGGCTACCTAGAGAGACATCTACAAGCTTTTCTAGAAGCTAAATGAATACACATAATAAATGTGAGGCTACAGGTAAAGGCCAGACAATGTGATGCTAAACGCAATGTTTGGTATATCCTTAGTAATAAACATTTTTATTGTGTTTTAATCATTTGGTGAGAATGTAGAAGACTACAGTGTGGTGATGATGTTGTCCTTCTGTTAATGAAAAGGTTCAGTATAACAGTCTTTTCACAATCTATTTCTGTAGTCTCTTATAGATATAAATAATCAAAAAATAAGATAACTGTAAACTTCCTTATAATGTGCCAACTATGCTGATTAAAATACTATAGCATTCATGAGTCATTTGCAGGTTTTTAATTTTTTTCTTCACACTTATGTCTGCCGTTATCCAGTCTGGAAAAAAAATCTATACTTTAAAATATGCAGTGAAAATGCATGAAAATAAGCTATTTCTAAACATTAATGATTTATATGGCATTAGTGAAAAAATAGTTATTTCAGTTATCTAGTTTCTTCAGACTAAGAAAGTTAAGGGTTTGGGTTTTTTTTAATAAAAGGCTAACACATCAACTGAAAAACTGAAACAAGTTCATATTCACTCATTAATATAATAAACAAAATATTCTTACTGATTTCATTAATGAGTAGCTTGCTTCTAGCTAAATAGTAAAGACAATTTTTAATGTATTTGCCACAGGAGCTACGCTTTGAATCTTTCTTTGTTCATTAAAGAAGAAAATAGTAAAAGCAATGCAAAAAAGCAGACATACGCTTCAAATAATGTCAGTTAGAGAAGCATGCCCAAAGTTAGGGCTCAGTTCATATCTGTAAAAATTGTGCACATGCATTTGCCTGCACAAACCCCAAATTATAACTCCCCTATCTATTTAATAACTGCATGCACACATGCTTTTCATTTCCAAAACCGTTCTTGAGTCTAGTCCTATCTCTAGCACATGCATTTAAACATTTAGCTAAGGAAGGATGGGTTTAAGCTTAGGCTTGCTAGGCTAAGGCACACAAATAAGAAAAAGAGTTCTTTGACATGCTTTGTTCAATGGGAATGCTGAAATAAGATTTTATTTATTCAAGTAATCTTTTTCTGCACATATTGATAGAAGTTAAGCACGGAAGTGCAAATTCAGGCTATGTATATTTCAAGAAATTGTTTTAAAAATATTCCCCTTAAAATTTCTAAGGAGTTCACATTATGTGGTTGTTATTGTAGGTAGTTCTGGCTTCATTCCTACTACATTACAATGTTGCTTCTTTCATGCTAGCAGAAATCAAATAGCACATTATGTCAAAATAATATTCTTATTTAATATAATATTTTCATTTAATATGCCATTCTTACTTAATATAGCATTTCATTATTGACAAGAGTACAGAAAAAAATGCTGAATGCATTTTTTTTACTATTTGGTTCTCAAATATGAAATATTTAATGCAAGTTTTATTTTGAGTTCTCTTCTGGTTTATAAAACAAACACTTTCAGCAAGAAAATACAAGTTTTGCCTTATACAGGGTTATTAAGACTGACTCTAAGTATTTTTGTGTTTACCTTTGCAGACAAAAAGCTTGCACAGAAATGTGCAAGAAATAAGGATGTGTTGCTCTCCAACCAACTTCAACCAAACAGATCAAACCTTCTATTCCTTCTATTCTATTTCCTTTTTTGTATTCTATGCCCCATCATTGGAAGTGTGTAAGGTCAGGTTGGATGAGGCTTTGAGCAACCTGATCTAGCGAAAGATGTCCCTGCCCATGGCAGGGGAGTTGGACTAGATGATTTTAAAGGTCTCTTCGAACCCAAACCATTCTGTGATTCTATGATCCCTTTTATAGTCTAAGGTTATATTACTCAGGTCACATAGCTGAAAGCAGCTTCTACATAATGAATTGCTAACAGGTAATGTGACAGTAACTGACCTTTTTAAGCTACCCTATTTTCAAGTAAAACGCATCAGATGAAGCCACCATGAAAAAGTCACTGTGCATCCACACCTTTAGTCCTTTTCATTTTTGAGATCTCAAATACTTAGAAAGGAAAGCAAGTACCACGGTCTTCTCTGTAGAGGAGCATATGAAAAACAGTGAAGTGGGGTAGCAAAAAGAAAGCCTAGATCCATACCACTGAAGTCTAGGCACTTAATAGGCGCCTGTGTTCGTAACCGAGTTGCCTTGGGCTGTTCTATAATCACTGGACACAAGGAACTGCTCTTGGAGGTATATTTTACCTTAGATTGATTGATATGCTTTATCAGAAGAGTATACCAGCAGCACAGGGACCGCTCAGCTTCTAATTTTAAGTGCTCAGATTAGTGCCTAGAATTAAGCCAAATTAATCTAGACTGAATTGAGTCCACAGGCATATTTTAAAATCAGTTATAGTAGCCAACTTATATAGGAAGACATTAGTGTTATTACTATAATTAATCTCTATCTAGGTATATATATATACATGTATGTATGTATCTATGTATAGATCATCCTCCCTCCCTCCCTCCCTCTATTTTTATCTGTTAGCTACCCTGGAGAGATTTTATTTCCTCACAGCATATCAAGACATTAACAGTAGTGTCAGTGTGCTTTTCCTTTATCTCTACATTCACATACTTTTTTTTCAATCTCATTATTATTTTTCTTTCAGACACATACTTTAGTTCTCATTCCCTAGTTTGATGTTACATAGGAAAAACCTGCAGGGCCAAGCCTTTCCTCCCAGACAAGTACTGCTGATGCTATCCTATATATTGGATAGCAAGAACACACAGACACGTGCACACATGTACACGAAAAGATATCACTTTTCAAATCCATTGAGAGCAGGTATTTAATTTAACCAGTGAGTCACTTCTCAGCTAGCTTGCAGAGCATGAGTGCCAACCCAGCAGCTCCTGCGCGGCAGACCCTGGCACTGGTATCTTGCCATCCTGCTCTGCACTAACAAATCTGTTACCAGCCCACAAATCTGTTCATCAGATCCTTTTAAACCTCAAAAGTGCACATGATTACTTCAGCAGATATCTTGTCTCTCAAATGAGCAGTTAATGAAAGTATAACTTCTGATGCATGCAAACCTAAAAAAAATCAAATGAAAAATAAAACTTGCTTTGAGTAACAGGAGATGTCGTTTTGGCAGCCGAGCAGGGCAAGAGCTTCATAAGTCGCTCTTTAATGCTGCGTTTGGTACTGTTCTGAGCGTAGAGGAAACCTAAAAAATATATTATCAGGACTGTTAACATAGGTTTGAAAACAATTTCTGTACATGCTGCAGAGTTCATCATTATAGCAGAATCCTGATGGGAAAAGGCCAAACAGATGGCAGCCATCCTGAATTGCAAAGGGCAACCAGAATTTTTGAACAGGACAACAAAACTGTTTTGTTTTTGTATCTTTCCAATAAAGGGGATTTTTTTGTATATGTGGATCTCTTGTAAAGTTCTTATAACCCACTTTAAAACATCTAACAGAGAAGTATCAGATTATGTATTTGAAACAACACAAGGTAAGAGTGTCTATAAAAATTTTAATGCTAAAATATTTTAAAGATTTTTAAGTATATTTGATTTTGAAGTTTCATATGGAAAACAAAACCAAAACCAAATAAAATCTCACAGATATCTTTTGTTGTCCTTTCTGGCAGTCTTCTAGTTCCACGTCTGAGTTTTCCCATATAATTCATTCAGCAATTGTGATAACCAACCTGGTACTTTTGCCTTTTCTGAATATTAAAATATCAACCATGATGTGTAGCCAGTCTCCCTTTTCTTTAATATTTGTCATTCTACATATATATATAAAAATAAGTATTATTTATATTTTCATCTTTAATGGCTGAATAGTTAATGTTCATGTGCCATAAAGCAAGTGAACAGCATTACCCTTATTTACTGTGAAGGAAATTGTCAGAGTAACTGCCTGCGAGGTCTCACTAACCATTTTATACAAAATGGGTGATACAAGCAAGCACCTCCTGGATGGATATTTGCTGCAAATGACAGGCTTAACAGCTGTAAAACAGCTGAGTAAATGATTTATGTTCCTGAGAAAGGTAGAGCTCGGTTTGGACATTGTGCAGCTCCTGCACTTTTCATCTCGACTGTACGCGCTCAAACACAAACACTGCTCTGCCAGGGCTCTTGCTACAACAGCAGGAACGCAAAACAGGTGGGGCAAGAAAGGAAAGACGACTGACGGATCCTGTGCTAGCGGCACAGTCACCAGGACAAGCCTGGGTTATCCTCGCCACTGCAGTTGTGCTGAATACTGGTGTTAGTGACACGATGTAGAATAGGTTCCTCTCTGTCACCAAACCAGACGGAGTGGGAACCTCCCACCTGTAACAGTAAGTGGAGCTTGTAGGCAATCTTGAGAAAGTATGTACTTGTATTCGGGAACAGAAGGAGAAAGTGAGAAGGCTTTAAGGATATTAAACTTTGTAAATGAAAGAAAAAATATTTCTCAGTTTTTATACAAGTAAAACATTGAAGGAAAGGAAATTAAAGAAATGGGGAAAAAAAGGAAAGACTCAACCACAGCCTTAAAAAATCTACCAACTATTGCCAGGCAAATTCTGCCTCTGTGAGGACAGCAGCTCTGGTGAATGGAAGAAACAATCCAGCTTCAGCACAAGGTCAGATGGACCTAAATGACCATCTCTGGAAATGTCAAAACCTTTTAATACAAATAATAAGAATGAATACTCATTATCTCTAGCACTTAACCATCAGCTCAACTCAGAAATGCTGTGCAGATAAATGCGTAAAATAATAGACAATTTGTGATCTGATGGGTATCTCAAACTCCGTATTTTTAATCTGAGTACAAAAACTGAGCCTTTATACAGATACCTTGTGGCTTCAGCTGGCAATGTCTGCAGTATCACCCTATGCCTGTAGTGTAGGTATCTGAACACAAAGGAAATTTTTTTGTCTTAGATTTTTTCTTTATTAGGAATTCTTCTAGCGTAGACATGATCTAGAAATATCTACTTCTAGCTTGTTAATTGAAGGTTTGCAAAGGTTTACTGTCCATGTATTACTTACATAATTACATAGGTTCACAACCTATGTAATTACTGAAGATGTATACAGTGCTTTGCAAAACCTAAAGGGACATATTATTTCCAAAGGGTTTGAAGCTCAGTAAGCAAACAATTTGCTACCTTTATGCTCACACAAAAGCTCACAGAATTCAATGCAAACCATATGGGCTTTGCAGTGGTATGATCAAAGTAAAAAATAAAATGAAATATATGGGAGAAAGTAATATCAGAGGAGTAACTTAGGAGGACGGTATAATTTTTGTACTCACTTCTGGCAGGTAATTTAAAATGTTGACACTAAGATCAGGGCAGAGGTGAAGGAATTGGTTTATCTTCTCACAGTATGAGGAAGCAGCACGGAAGCTTTTCGCTCCCAGTGGCTGCAGTCGGTTTATTCTGCAGCTATTGCAGTCCACTGTTATGACCTCCTGATCAGTACTGCAGCTTTCAATGTGATTTTTCATGAGTACAGGACTACTTAATACAGAGAAAACATGTTGCACACTGTGTCTATTCTGAGTCAGTGTTTAATACACGTTAAAACACTAAAAGTGTTAAGATGAAATACTGTAATAATTCCAGTGAATTCTGTAGCTATTCGCCCAGGTTGAAACAGGTTGAGGAAAAAGCTGTGGCCATTAAGAAGCTAATTAATTTAAGCTAGATTAAAATTTATTATATAGTAAGAGATTCTTATCTTATTACCAGTCTTCAAAATGGCTGTTCATGAAAAGACGAAGAGCCATGAAGCACCAACACACTGATCATGATGGACTGATGCTGCTTCCTTCAAACTTCTACAATAGAATAACAGTAATTCTTAGCCTGCAAAGAGATATTCAGAAGAAGCTGAATTTTCCAAACTCTTCTTGATTTTTTTTTTTTTAATAATTGGTTGACTAGAGATTTCATAGCTGTTATCCCTAACCCAATCAGCCACAAACTCCTCTGGGCTAAGTGTGAAGGTTCTTCAAATTCAGGTTAGTTAACTGGCGCTGCTTGCTCTTGGGTTTGATAATTTGTTCCTCTGCAATGAAAATTAAACTGTGAGACACAGTTTTCCCCAGAATTCGCTGTGGGAGTGTCCTAGAATTCATCTCTGTATGACACCACCTAGAATTGTGGGTGATTGTCCCAAGAGGTGCTCATGCTTC
Organism: Ciconia boyciana; assembly: GCF_034638445.1. Classification (NCBI taxonomy): domain Eukaryota; kingdom Metazoa; phylum Chordata; class Aves; order Ciconiiformes; family Ciconiidae; genus Ciconia; species Ciconia boyciana. The sequence goes on from NC_132938.1 coordinate 19,354,680, forward strand.
ACAAAATGCTCTCTAACTGGGGCATGGCTTATCTGTTCTCATATCTAGGTACTGCTGTACTGATATATGTGCTGCATATAGATACTGGGCATACTCGACGTCCTTTAGGACTGACTGCTATTTAGCATGATTTATATATGTATTTGCAACTGATAAATGCACCAATAGCTTAAACCTCTGATTTACAGATATTTAAACTAGAGAACTGTAACTCTACAATTTTATTAATAAAAGTTTAATATGGATAGTATCATGCATACATATGGTCAGTACAATTGTTTTTTGAATTGCTACTTTTAAAAATACTATTTGGCCAAAAGCATCCAGATCATTGTTATGTGTGTGAGCTAATCACTCCAATATCACAATGTTGACAGGCTGATGTAGATCTGACACTGCTGGTTACAAAAAAATATACAAAGAAGCACAACATTTTTTCCTCATTAAATAACAAACTAATATAGTCATAAAAGACTCTAAAAGATAAGGAAAAAGGATGCAGTAGAATATAAAAAATATTATTTATAAATTATAAGTGATCTATAAATGACCATATATTCCTAATAATTTACATATATACCTAGACTATCTTAACTCTTTACATATTTACTTTTTTTCAGATGTATGATCCCTGCTTTAGAAAGACAGTACATATTGCATATTGCCCTGTTGTTACAGAGACAGGTGAGACTACCCCAGGAAAGACTACCAAGCCAAGGGATTTTTGCAGGAGTTTTCAGAGGCAAAATATCTCTTTCTAAGTGTGATTGTTTTCTTTGCAAATTCTTTGCAGTCATCATGAAAGCGAGGGCAGATAGGCCACTTTTTGCTGGCGTAGCAGATGAACCAGATAGTCTGTCTCACATCCTCACTAAGTGCACAAGATGGACTGTGCTGTGGCTGCCCTTGCACCCAAAGACTTGCCCACCTTTCCTGCCTGCAGCAACTGCCCTCTGTTCAAAGAAGCACTCTCCTGCCTTGCCTCCTGCCTCATTGCTGACTTTTTATAATGGGATTTGGGTGATAAATGTCAACCTAGAAGGCACACTCATCTGAGTACTTAAAAGAGATTTTTGGGCAGGTAATCATCCTATTTAATAGGAAGTTCAAAAACTAGAAACAATTCTCCCAACAAATTCTTCCTTCACTGTCAGTGAAAGAGAAAAGTCACCTGTAAAACTACCTCTCCCCCCCCCCCCCCCCTTTTTCCTTCCATGATGTTTTAGGGTTTTTTACTGTTTTGTTTCTCAAAGTCTCACTCCTTTATTTGGCAAAGACAGCAGACGAGCTTCCAGTGTTTAAGTCTCGCTCCACTTTTTACTCAGCAGTATTATAATCCACTGGCCACATCCACTGCCTTGGCAGTATAGCTAAGCTCCCTGGAATTTGGATTTTGTTCCCTTACAGGATTTTAAGTCTTCCCATGAAAATGGGAAAAATGCCTATGTTGTATTAGTTCTGAATGTGGTCTTTTTTGGAAGAGTGTTAGTATAAGACCTGAAAGCCAAGCTGCACAGGTCATCTTCCTAAATCTAAAATTTTGGTAGGAAGTGACAAAGATACTGAAAACCAAAAAAAGAAATGCATGAAGTGTTTTCTTGGCATAACGGTTTACGCTCAATTTCAGCTGTATGATGGAATTTCTCCCAGGGCCTTAAGGGCTGATAGGCCCACTGACCTGTTAATGGTTCAGCACAAATGGAGAGGCAAGGGAGACAAAATGAAGGGCAGATTTCATATTCACAGTTCAGGACTTGTGGAAGAGAGCCAAATCAGAGTATGTGTTCCTTCTGTGTAGTGAGTCTGGGAATTAAACAAAATTATGTGCAACATAAATATTTATAAGTCTCAGCCTCAGTTCTTTGGAAACACCTGCTGAGGAACTGTGTGGGTTGTCAGTAGGCTACTCTACAGATCGTCAGCATTTTTTGCCAAGCCAGGAAAACACTCTTACCAATCTCATTTGTCTGTACATATGTATTTTTAGTGATTCTTCCTCTACAGCCCCTGACTTTCTGTTTTTCATCACAAAATACACCTATCAGCTTCACGGACTACTAAAGCCCTATAAACCACATCAGATCTGCTACAAGGAGAAGCCATCAAGCTATTGAGCTGAAAAAATGGATGGCAGCATTTTAGGGACTACTTTCAAACACACATTCAAGAGTGAGATTGCTCTCCTTCACTTTAAATTCCCTTGTACACACTGTTTAAAATCAGCCTCCCAATGGCAGACCCAGATTAGGAGCTGGTAGCTACACTTCTCTACCAACAAATTAGAGGTCAGGGTCAATTGGGAAGTCTGGAGGCCAAAAGTACTTGAACATGGATTGAAAATGAAGGACAGAGAACAAGTGGTCTTGTCAAAACCAGTAACTACAGTTGGGCATTTGTGGGATTGGCAAATGGAAAACGATGAAAGAAGAGAGGAAAAAAAGCTAGTATCACAGGAGAGAAGAAATAGAGTAGAGAAGTGTCAAATTGTAAAAAATATAAACCAGAGAAATGGCCACACTTTTGTCCTTAGAGTCTTCATTAAATTTCCCAAATACAGCTTTATTATTTAGACCATGCCTTCCCATGACATATATACAGCTTTTCAACCTGAAAAACTGTTTACGTTATGAACAGTTTATATGCAAATGTTTAATGCAAACATTATCTAAAACTGTTATAAACATCTCTAGGAGTGTAAACACTGAAAATCGCAGAGAATTTCTTCAGTGCAAAGCTTGAAAATGTACTAGTTTTTCAATACCACTTCGTTCATTTAATACCACTTAATACACTTGCACATGCACTCCCAGAGCATGTGTAAAACTAAGCTGGTCCCCTGTGACAAGAAACGTATTTATACCAGATAATTTGCTTTATTTAGAAAAATCTCACTTGAAGTGGACCATGTGAGCATATGAGAGAATGCACAATGAACCAGATGTGTTTGACTGCAGTTTCTGAACTATGCAGTTTCCTTCATTTTTCCCCTTCTATCGTTTATGAGAAGAGTATTGAAGTTTTTAACTAACTGTAATATATACAAATTATCACACATTAAATTACATCAACAGAAAGTTAGTTATCTTGTGGGGGTCTAGGAAGGAGACAGATTAGGAGGAAGAGGTTTTTAAGTTAGAGGAGAGATCAGATGAAAGGTAGTAGATAGTACACAGAAATTTTTTTAAAAAAAGGTAAAAAAATTTGTCCAGTACAATAGTTTAAGTCAGGCTCTATTACTATCCTGAGCAATAAAATAGTTTTATGTTATTCTTAATGAAATTCCTAATTTAGTATTGCGCAAAGATATTTTAGAATTGAAATAAAAATGCTGAACTACAGAACTTAACAGCTAGCAGCTTTTGTATGTAACATTTTCTAACAAATTTAAAACCCAGTGTATAAGTAGTCATCAAAAGAGATAAAAAACCTATTTTTTTAATTGTTCATTGGGCTTTGATTCAAATATGTTTGTATAGCTTCAATGGAATGACAGCTTCTCTCAAAGAAACAAGCAGCAAATATAAACTCTGGGCCAAAGAAAATCTTTATGTGGTTCAAGAATGCTTTGTTTCATATTCAGGAAGGACCCTCAACTTAGGAAAAGTCACACTGGCTGTGTCTATTCACAAGCAATTTGGTGCAACAGAAATAGATTGGCAGATGAAACCAAGTGATACTGAGGAACCTGAGATCTTGCAGCTGGCTTAGGGATACACAGACTGAAAAATAAGGGTGTTTTATCACAGCCTAAGCAAGGTGTATTTCAGTACCATTTCAGTAGCAGTGAAATGGGTCCTAACACTGGGCAGACTCATCTGGACATCTCAATGGTAGCGTCCCTGGTCAGCGAAGAACCTGAAGGGCTGGCACCAGTGACCAGGGGTGAGAGACCCTCTCAGCGTTCCCTCGCTTACAGGGCTGGTAAGCTCAGCATGGCAGGCATGGCAGCAAGAACCTCTAAAGAAAACCTTCTAAGAGTTTGAATTAATAATTGTGATTAAATAGTGATAACAAACTGAGTTTATCTGGTTTAGTGGAGATTCACTGAGTTTTGTAAAGGAGGATGGTTCAATCAAAATGAAGGATAATTTCTAACTGGAGAACTAAAAAACAGTGATATGTGGTGCCTGTGCTGTGGAGTATGAAAGCAGAGAGAGAAAAATACTGTTGTAAAAAGACTAGAGAGACCAACTGAAGACAAAAAGATGAGTCTATCAAAAGTGAGTGACAGATGATGGAAAGGAATCAAATGGGTAATACTAGATGAGCTAGAATCAAAAAGAAGAGAAAGGAAGAGAAAGGAAGAGAAGGAGAAAAAGGAAAGAGAAAGGAAAAAGTAACAATGTTAAAAGGGAGTTAAGCATTAGAATGAAAAAGTAAATAGGGAGATATTAAAAACAGTGAGAGACTTTTCAAATATTTATTACCTCCATATTTAGCTTTTTATCAAAACTGCGTGCGTGGTGTATGTGAACGTGTACAATGCTGGACTCAGATGTGCCTACATTTGCGAAGGGCCAGCAGCTGGAGCCAGACTCGGGCTGTAGGTGTCCCTGGCCTGTGGTGTCAGCTGCTGGGGCCAGGGGGGTCTCTGTGCCACCCACTGGAGTGCGTGGGGATCTCAGCCCCGGCCACTGGGGTGGCAGCAGTGTGAAAAACAGCTACTGGAGGGGTTCAGCATGAGTGAGGGTCTCAGCACCGGCAGCTGGAGCGGGGTCACAGATTGCAGCCTGTGTGCCTGGTGCTGTCTGCTGGGGAGGCAAGTGTCTGTATCTGCCCCAAATCATGTGTGCATGGGGTGTTATTCACTGGCAAAACTCAAGCTGGACCAGCTGGTAAGCAGGGGACCCTGGGTCTGGGCAGGCTTATCAGGCAGGGAGAGGGTCTCTGCTGGTATTTGGGTGGACCCACAAGAGCACGGTGCCTGTGGGACGAGTGTGTGAGTGTGCATGTGTTTGCAGCGAGCACCAAGCTGGACAAGCCAGCGAGTGGAAGACCTGTGGGGTGGTAAGAGGGCCCAAGATACAGACTGGTCGAACGTGCAAATGGAAAAGCAGCAGTCGCATCCCTTGGCCTGGGCTGGAGACCCCCAGGCATGCTGGGCTGGGCTCCAGCAGCCATGAGGAAGAATCCCTGGGCCCTGAGCTGCTGGAGATGGCAACCCATATAACATTCCTTAACAAGCCTCCTGTACTTTGTAGTGAAAAGTCTTTTCATACTCATTAGGAAAGTTAGAGAAGACCAGAAAGAGATACTTTTAATTAATAATTTGTGGAGTATACCTTCATAGTGTTCACACTATTATCCAATTATTCTGAGTGGAAATAATTAACCTGCAGTGCTCTAGGCTGTCACTGTAATGCGTTTTTTAAATGCTTTACATGAATTTAGTTCTTAGGAGAGATGTCTCATTGTGAGCTCAGAGAACTTTCACAAAACAGTGAAACAAAACCAGCACACACTTCTGAATTCTGCTGAACTAGCCCCAGGCGAGTCAGCTCTGACCTAGATAGTTCAGGAGTAGGTCACTTCCAAGCCCTCTGTCAAAGTCAACAGCAAATTTTCCACAGAGTTCAGTAGGACTTTTCTGGAGCTTAAGTTTTATATTCCATACTTGGATTGCTAACTTTTTTTCTGCAAATTTTTGTGGTTTGCGTAACGCTCATTTTGATTTGGGGTGACAGTGACATTACACCACATTTGTACAGAAGGCACCAACTCTTTCTTAAACACTGATAGTTTTCAGTTGCTGTCTAAGCTGCCAGTCTTGGGGTAAAGCGCTCTACTTTCCATTGATGAGCTGTATCCTGCTTCTATAAAAATAAAATTTTTTAACAAGACGGAAAAGGGGCACAACAAAATAATGAATACACTTTTCTCTTTTGCAAAGAGATTTAAAGAAACCAAAAATAGTGCCATTCATTAAATGCTTCATTAAAAATATTATAAAGAAGAAATAGAAGAAAAGAGTATCAGGCCTTCCTGTTGATCAACTAGCCTTAAAACCAAGCATAACACAGACATTGACATTTACATTTCCTTGGTACAGAGTTGAGTTATTATAAATTACTTAATGTAGTTAGATGCAGTGCAGTATTCCTACTAACAAAGGAGTATGAGCAGTGTTTTATTTCAAAAGTGTTCTGGTTTCCTTAAGAATGATGCATCTACTCTTGTAGCTTTTACAACTGTGTGTACAGTTCCAGCTTGAAAACCACTTCTAAGCAGGCAGCAGATGACAGTCTTAACAAGCACTAAGTTAATTAAAATACCTAGTATGTGCACATGATGAATTTTAGAGGCTGGGTAAGTGTGACAGATTTGCAATTAGGCTGGCTAGAAGTAACAAATACATTCTTGTAAATCCCATCCTCCGTAAGGACCGGTGCGTAATTTGTTACACAAACATGACCTTGTGCCAAAATGCAGAACTTCTACTCAATCTTCTAGTCCATCTTGACTACAGTTGCATTCTGAGACTATAATTAATCTCAGATATGTTTAAGGATTAATGATCTGGATAGCACTGTTCAAATACTGTCAATTTTTCACTAGTGTTCGAAAAGTCATAATTAAATAAGCCACTGTGAAGCAACAAATTCTTCTTAGCAGTGGTGAATATAAGAACTTAACTGATAAAAATGTCATGTACAGTTTAAAAGCTTATTAAAATTCTGGGGTCACATATTTGCAAACAGGTAAAATACTAGGATGCATTTGCACTATTTTGAAATAATGTTTAAATAATTTACAAAGTCCAAAAAATGCAAAATTTCTTCCTCTTAGTAAAACTAAGTCTGTGATTCAATGGCAGACGCAAACTCCCTGAGCTGAGGGTCCCAGACCAGTCGTCTCTTCCCTGACACCAATTTCCATCACATCATCACACTGCTTAAGAACAGCCCTTTCCTTTGCAAACCTGGTTCTGTTTCCTGATGCAGTTGGCAGCACATCTCTGCAAATAATTTTGTCTGCATCCCTGGGATAGTGATGTATTCAGGCAGGATGAGAATGAATGGTTAACCTGGGAAAGTGGGAGCTTCTTAGGCCTACATTGCTGCCAAAGTGCACATAGTGCTGAACCGTGATCTTATTTTCTACATGACAGAGCTGGGGGGAAGGGGCAGAGTGTTATTCACTATTGAAGGAAGACAGAAAGTGTTTTCCTGCTAATACTAGCAAAACAAAGAAGTTGAGGTATTCCAAGGTACTTTCTGAGATTAGAAATTGCATTTATTGTCAGCTTTGCTCATGAGTTTTTGAAAGGCATCTATTCTATTTCAGCTGAAGGATATCATGCAGAGCAAAACCATGAAATTATTAACTAACAACAGCCTGAAAAATGTTAGATGATTATACACGGTCATAACAATGAGATTTGTCTAACACATGCAATAGGTATACGACAAAAATTCAAAAATCTGTTTCTGTTAGTTTTTCTATGATTTACAACATTTAAAAGGCTGGTTAATTCACAGAGCATTATCAGGACAATCGGAGCAAAGTTGTTTTGCTTTCACCAGCCAAAAATCCTAATAAAATTAGTTGCTTGAACAAGAAGATATGAAATTTGGCTCACAAAGGAACTTTGAAACCTTTGCACAAAAACATTAGGAAAAAAGTTTAAACTGGTCACTGGCTTTCCATCCTGACACTTTGCTAAGTGTTAGGAAGGACCTAAGGAAGGAATAACACTGAAACATAAAAGAAAGGTCACTTACTGAATAAGAGTTTAAACCTTTATTTTTTGGACAGCTTTTTAAAGATGCTTTTCTCTATGAACCAACACTTGCATGCACAGGCACACACACAAACACTGACCACAACATGCTGATGCTGATTACAAGTCTTCCCTTGTGTGACAATTCAGGCTGCAAGATAAAAGAAATAAACTGCTGCAACAGGGGGGGATATTTGATTACATCCTCCTGATTTTGTAGCTATTAAAACATGTAGTTTTCTGTGGTTGCAGGGCTTTTCAGTTGTTAGTGCTCAATTTCTTCTCTTTTGCCTGCAGCTTCCATTTATCCTTATAACCTTCATATTACAGTTCTCACTTGTGCATTTATACATTCCTAGTTTTAGTGAGTATTTCCTGCAGTCTGTTCAAAATCTGCTACTAAGATAATTTTCTTGCCCTGACATAAATGTATCTCCCTGACAAAAACTTATTGCTTGCTGCTCTGTAGCCTAGATAAACATCTCTTAAATTTCCCTCCTCATGTCCCTCCTCCAGCAGCAATATTCCCTTCTTGCCTTGCGGAAACTCTCCAGAGTTTAACTATATATAATTCATCAGACTAGTTACCTTAATATAAGGTTGATGTCTTTCTTTGTTCCCTTGGTGATCTCAGCTTTTCATCACCCAGTTCTCTGAATTTCTAGCTAAGACTTTCACTCTTTCTACTCATATCACTGCATGCACAAGGAAATGAGAACTGGAGCATGTTCTTCTTTAGCCATCCCTTTAAACTCTTCTATTTGTGCACTGAGCTACAACCAGATTGAATTTTTACTTAGAAATGTGGAGAGCTGTGAATAGCATGAATAAAGGCATTTAAAGCATTCATTGCTTTGTATTTTATTTGTCTTTTATTTCTGCTTTTATCAGTGGCTCCTCATCTGTCTACTGGTCACTCAGGTCCCACCATGTATAGGAAGACAAAGACATTAATTTATGTTCACACGATACCTACTGCAATAAATCCAAGCTGACTCTGATCCTTAGGCAATAATCTCATACAGAACGTTTATAAATAACAAAATATTTTTAAAAACCCTCAAAACAATTACTAGGAAGAACAAAAGAAAGACTAGTGGCAACTACTGAACAGGAAGAAGTGCTTGATTTTAACTTCAGCCAAAGAACCTTTGCAGTGCTCTGTCATGGGCTATATGGAGCAAACTCTTACATTGAGCCTGACAGAGCTTTCAACTGTGAAGGAAGAACAGGTGCTGGGACTGCAGCTCTAACGGCCCTAATCCTTGTGCTTTGAGTCAGTTGTTTCCAAACAAGTCATCGTTTGTTGAAGAGGATACCGTTTCTCATTGTCTCCTGCTTACTTGGTGTCAATCAGAAGAAATACATCTGACTTTTGAACCTCAGAGATCCTGGTATAAATCAGTTGTAACTTATTTGCTATACATAAAATCCCTATGTCTTTTCATTCCCTATTACTAAATGTTTTTCCATTTAGCATTCAAAATTTTCAGCTAAACCAGAGTGAAGTAACCATGTGCGATAACACATACCAGCTTGTGTTAAAAGGAGCAACCAAAGGAACATCAATTTATGAGTGAATAAATGTGAGAGAGAGAGAGTAGGTAGGAAGATCACTAGATATTGTAACGCTAGCACATAGGAAGCAACAAGAAGCAAGCTTCCAGCAGAGAATCCCCCTGCCCCAAAGGTCCTATCACTAATAAAAAAATGTATTTGCAAAGTCCCATTAGAGCAAGGGTTCTTGATTTGGGAGTCTTGCCAGGGGAAATCTGTTCAGTTCAGAGAGATTCCCCAGGGATCCTGACAAACCATACTCTTGCCATGCTACAATAAATTGTCCTACTGGGTACTGGTTTTTAGTAGGCCTAAAAGGAAGCAAATCCACTTGATATTTTCTTTTACAGAGGCTATGATAGGGTGGGGTTTTTTTTAGTTTTCTTTTCCAGACCACTTCCACTGTTGACTGCAATTAAATAAAATACCTTGGACTTTTTTATTATTATAGTTTGGCAATTGTCCTCATGCTGCTCTCTTCTCTTCCGATAGCCCATTCACACACAGATCTCAGCCATCTCAGGCACAGCTGGAAACCATTGCCAAGGATAAACTGAAATTTGTTTTGAGTTCCTCAAGACTTCTTCAAATTCTTTATTTCCCAGTGGAACACAAAGAAGCCACATTTTAAAGAAAGTAATAATTTCATGTTGTTTCATCAGAGTGCTCACAACATGCCACTTCAGACCAGAAGCCACAGTTAACTCTTTCAAGTGTGAAATATAGAGATTTGGCAATAACTCCCAGACAATGGAAATAAGGCAGACACAATAAAGTAGAGAAATAACAAAACTTATTATGGATTCTTGCACATACATGCACAAACCCAAATAGCACAGCTGTCTAATGTCAGCTGCTAGAGACAGGAGACTTACGGTCTAAAATCTTATCTGCGATATTAAATGAGTTTTGTTGCTCAGCTTAAAATCAGGTGAGCAGATAGAGACATAACCGTATTTATATATGGATAAATATATGTAGTTGTATAAATTGTCATAGAAATACTTACGTTGTACTCAAAAATCCAGAATGACTACACATTTTTTTTATTTTTACATTTTTAATAATACACTTTCTAATTAAGACACAAAAAAATAAATATTATAAGTAGATATGCAAAACTGTAGTAATTTCTTAAAAAGAAACAAATAAAAAGAAAAATTTATACAGCCCTTGGCATATAATTCTCACTTTATGTTTGAATAAAGTGCTCTATTTTTCTGGTCTAAAGTAAATCCAAGCAGGAGAAGTAGTACTCTGTTTCTTATTGAGTCCCTTAGCTGTTCATGCACAAAATAAAAAGTAATTTATTTGTGAGAAGGTTACTAGATACCTAATAGCTAGGCGGAGAAAACCTCTTGATTTTTGTTTAAAACTATGGAAGCAAGATATGAGTAACAGTAACCTGTTCAATTTGCAATCCTTTTTGCTTGTGGAATTTAACTCCAAGAAATATCTGAATATAATAAATAGTTCATTGTAGGTCTTGTTTTACATAGAATACGGTGTGATTTTAACTCAATGGAACAAATCCTTAGTAGTGTTGAACAAAATCCACATTCAAGAAGATTAATACATGATTATAAGCCATTTGCTTTGGTGTTCTGTACTGATGGTCATCAAACTATGGTTAATTACTATTGCTGTAGAGCGCAGGATACTTGAATGCCAGTTCTTGTGTCAAAGTTCAGTAACTAAAAAACCACATAAGCAAATACTTCACAATCCAAATCCAAATCAGTAATACAAAGGTTCTCATGCTTTTCCACTTTATCACCCAATACAGAAAATTATAAAATAACAGATATTATTAATCTATGTAAATGAAGTAAAATGGATGTGTTTTTTAGAAATGAGTTAAAAGAGAAAGCAATGGTTTAGCAAACCAGAGCACAGGAACTGTACTATGAATAGAGCAAGTAGCTTGTAAAAAGGTACAGAGACTACTTTGGAAGAGAAACAGTAGAGCTAGCGTCAGTTGCTAAAGACTGGGAAGCAGAATTAAAGCAATGAGATCATAGACTGGAAAATTATTTGCATAGAAAGTATCTTTCTTTTATAATCTTGGATATGTATTGACAAAATTACATATATCAAAATTTGTAATAATTATTTGCATAGAAAGTATCTTTCATTTATAATCTTGGATATGTATTGACAAAATTACATATATCAGAATTTGTAATACAGGACAATACCAATACTTACAGAAGGACCAATAGTTCTCACTTTATCTAACAGGAATTAAAAGAGTAATGATAGCAACTCAGTGACATAGTATATACTGAAAGAAGCAGTAGCGAGGGGAGTATCCAATTTTAATTTCTTTTAAAAAGCCCATGCACATCCAATTCACCTAATTTTATTCATAGGCAGTACAAATTCAAAAGAGAAATCCAGAATTAATCAGAATTCTTGTCACTAATATGGAAGAATGCTCCCAATTCAGACAGTAACTTCCCAACTATAGCATTTTTGCAAAAGTTTCTATATCTTTTTGTAACAAGCTGCAACAGAACAGCCTTTCTATCTGGCTGGCTTTATTTACTGTTAAAGAAATGAACCCTCCTAAGTATTTCTTTTGAAATGAAAAAAATATCATATTAAAACAGGCATAAAAACACCAGCTGGTATTTTTTAAGGAATGCATAATTCAACAGTTTTCAAAGGTCTACTAGGAGATAGTGAACAAAGTGTTGCTGGTGACCTATAGAACTAGCACACCAGGGACACTGACAGAAATTTGATTTGTTTAAAAAGAGCAGTAATCGTTTCAGATATTATTTCTGATATGAGTTTCTAATGACAATTTTTGTTGCGTACATCCCCTTATTAAGAAATAAAATCTCTCTACTGGTTCTGGTGTCCTCAGAAACAAGAAAAAAAAATAAAAATAATAATACAAACCACAGAATAAACATACTGAAATAGTTAAAATATTATTTTCAACAAAATAGGCAGGACTTTTTTTATATAAGTGTGATTTTTGAATTGATGCTGCTACTCTAAACATAGGGTGTCACACCAGGAATGTTTGCATGGAAGCCTGATCCTGTGAGTAGAACAGAAACCTCCCAGAAAATGCCTGTTTTGCTGACCTGTGTCACAAGGAGGCTTATTAGCCAGCTCAGAAAAGTAGAGTAGCACTCTCTTTCTTTCATTTTTCTTCCAGATCACTTAGGGTTGGGGAAAACCCATTTGGGGGAATCAGCACTCTGAACAGTCAAACCCATTTGAGTGGCTGCTCTCCACTAGACAATGATACAGCCAGGCTTGTATCATTCTGTCTGCAGTTACCTGTAAAGGAAATCTGAGTCCTGAAACGTCAAGAAATTACTGGGGTTCAGGAAGTGGGCCATCTTTAAGAATTTATTTTGAGATACCTTCTCCTAATAAAAGGGCTTGGACTGACTGAGAAAAAAAGATACCTAATAAAACATCTTTTGGCAATCTTTTAGGCAACTGTTTGGAAGAAATAATCAATGGTAGCTATATTAGTGCTAGCTAATTCAGCTTTTTAAAAAAAAAAATTCCGTAGGTATTTAGTATTACTTTTGCTTGAGCGATTTAACAAGCTTTTTTTTTTCAGTGTCACTCCTATTTATAATTACTGATTTTTAGAAGCTTTTTACACTCTTTAATCCTTGTAACTAAAACCTGTAATGCTTTTGCCATCTATAGCACGAGTATTGGACAACTTCGCATGCTTGCTAGCTAAATTAAAAAAAAAAAAAAGGAGGGAACAAGACAAAGAGCATTGAGAAAGCAGCCTGATCACTCCTTGGTCAGTGTTTCAGAATCAATAACCAATTTACTACAGCACTTTATTACTGTATAGCTTAATGAGTTCTTGAGATCAAACCTGGTTATTTTTCAAGGTGCAATATACCCCAAATTAACATCTACCATTTTTCTTTCTTTCCTTGTGTAACCAGTGACACAACCATTATGGCAATTAATTCAGAAATAAAATCTCATTACTCAACACATATATATCCTTAGACATGTTAGCAAAATACTATTGAAACTGTTTACACTAATGTGGTTTATTTTTGAGACTGAGCTAATAGATCTGGGAGGACAATAATCTCCCCAGAGTGACAAAAGGCTGTGAGAAAGCAGTGGATAATAATCTCTCCTACTGGCAAAGCTGTAGCTGGAAGTGATTAAGCCTTTAGGGTCCTACTGATGTCAAGGTTGTTACAGTTTCTTTTGTCAGGCAGGATAACTATCTGATAAAATTAAAATAAATATGTATCATTAGCAGATAGAAAATACATGCACCAAAATAAACAAGTTTTTACATTTATATACAGAAAATCCATTCCTAATTGTTCTTCAGTTCTGAGTCAAGCATTGTTTGAAACCACCCTATTCAAAAGAATTTTATCTTTTAATCACGGTTGCAGGGAAGACATATCAAAGAAAAGAAAGCATATTTTCCAGTGAAACCTTTGTTCCTGTGGTATTTCTAAGTTGGAATGTTATTTTTATACACGTGATTTTTATTATATTCAACATATGATTAAGAATATTGACCTGGGGAATTAATCACCACAGGCTTTTTCCAAATTTTATTTATTATTGTTGTTAAACATTCCTTACACATTTTCTCCCCTCAAATTACTAGTTAATAACTTCTAGACTGTGAGCTTTTTCAGATTTGCAGAAACTTTATCTTTGTGCCTTATATACTGCAGGGCTCATTACAGCTGAATAAATAAAATTCTAACAACTGCTTAGTTAAAATTGCCTTCACTGGAAAACATGTGTTTAAAAGGGCTCCTCTCCATTCTTAAAGGGCTTATTTAAGAGATGGTTCCAACTGACAATATTGTATTTCAAAGCAATGTCAGTAATTCTTTCAAAACAATAATGTGAGAGAGAAAATTCTGTCCAAGCTTAGCCTAGAGATCAGGATTACGCCTCTTGGGTGACACATTTGAGACTTGTTACAGCAGAATCCCAAGCTTCTTAAGATAATCTTCTGAAATATTGTTAGAATTTGTTGAAATCTCACTTACTGTGACGTTTGTAAGACTGGTTCAGCAATGCTCTGACCTTACTGAAGAACCATGCGAGAGTAAATCAAAGCTTGCAAGTAGCACACACAGCTCCTATCCCTACAATGTTGTCTCACACAAAAGCAGTAATTCCAGGAGCATAAAGCCAACAGCAACAACAGCAGGAGAATGAATAAAAGAATTTGGCCGTTACTTCCAATATGAAAAAAGAGAAGCCCAAGAGTATAGAGTTTCTCTTTAGCATTAGGGTCCCACAGAGCACATTCACATTCTTCACAAACATAGCCCAATGTTCTCCAGGTTGTTGTGATTCTACTCAGTCAAAACATCTGGACTGTCTTAGGACACTTCAGGATAAATCTGTTTGAAAAATTCAGATTTGGACAGAACTGGGCCTAAACATGACAAAAAGTAAAGGTGCAGCAGACTTGTGACTTCATGGAAGTGGCTTGAATGAAAAAATTTCAGTTCCGAATTAAACCTTCTGAGGATGCCCATCATTTTGTACACTACAATTATTTAACTGAGGAACGTTTCCGCAGATTAAATGGAACTAGCTATCTAATGATATTTAAAAAGTCAAGGAAGGTGTGGCTTCATAGGCTAAAAGCTATGCTGAATTATTAGCCGGATCTTTCATGAGAAACTTAGGGAAAATGATGTCAAGGATGCGGAGAATGTGATCATACTTTCTCCTTTAAGAAATAAACAATCATTGAATTTTATAAATTCAATCTTATACAAGACAGAAATATTATCTAGCGTAACTGCCTGCTACAATTACTAGTAGAAAGAGTGGCAATGTCAGCAGTTTACAATGTGTTTAATTGCAAGCACAATGATATTCTCACAGCTAATATGCTGAATGACAAAAGCATGATTTATTGCTGAATGACAAAAGCATGAGTTATTTCTAATGATAAAATCATTTTATAAAGTCTGAGCAAAGTAAGACTGGAAGGACTACTCATTTACTGGGGTGGTGAGTATTCTGGGCATTAAGACAGCAAAGCCTTGAAACATATAGGTTTTGCTGGATTGGGGGCAGAATGCACATCACCTTTCAGGATTAAGTTATGGGTTGGTGATGAGATTTCACCTTCCTTTTGACCTTAAGAATGAAAAGTCATCAGGAAAAATATTCTGGCCAGTTAGTCATTTTATTCTCTAAGCTGTTCCTGATCAACTGAGCCTTACTCTTTATCTGTCCATATTTCTGCAGAAAGACACTGAAATCCACTGCTAGATTCTGGTCTTACTCAAACGTTCTTTACTGTATTTTAAATGTTAAAAAAAGCAAACAGGTAAGAGGATCTGTTGTAAGAAATTCTATCAGTTACAATGAAAGAAATACAAGTAGTATAGTAGAATAGCTACTAGAGATGTTATTTCTTTCCAGATCCCAAATCCAGGGGCAGATTTGTTGAGATATCTGGAAGGCTATCCTCCTCCTCCTTTATTGCTGGCTACTTGGAGTATACACTGTGTTGTGATGACAGAGAAATTTCCAATCTAACCTCTTCCTTATGAAAGCCGCAGTCCAATATTCAAAACTGCCTGCAGCTGTGTTTTGTTCAGTAACACCTACTTTGCAAAAAGAAACACAGCAAGAAAAGGTTTACCTTTTTTTCACTTAGTACTAAGTGTTACAGACAAAAGCAAGAGAAGAAAAAAACTATATGCTATATGCATATATTTGAAGCGCTGCTTAAATTTGAAAGACCCATGTACTCTCGGAAGATCTTCCATGATTGCCTAAAACACAGCTTCTTTTCACAGGAAGAATATGAAATTAGCCTAAATTATTTTATTAAAAATGTCAAAATGGGACTTTAATAGACTTTGAACCCTCTATAAAAATTTTTGCCTTTCAGATCGCTATTGCGTGTTTTCCATTACATTTCTTTCTGTACTCCAATAAGAATCACACTAATGATCTGAAATGAAAATTTGCCCCAGGGAACATTTGATTAAAATGTATAATATTGAGGAAAAATGATTCATTGGTAATCATAAATTTATAATACTGACAGCAGATGAAATTGTATCATTTTCCAGCAAGCAATATACTCTCCAAGAACAGGTGGATTTGAAGTCATTCCTAACATTGAATTATGTAGACAGAAACTATATGGAAGAACACATGGAAGTGACCTTTAGTGTGATTGACTATCACATCCTATTAGGCATACATGTTCGTAGAGACTGAGCTATCTTCACTGACTTAATAGATTAACATCGCTTAGGTATCACTATTGCATATCATTGCCTGTGTAACACAAATGAGTGGAATTACTCATAACAATTGGAAGTTGCATAAAAAATGTGAGAGGCAGACACTGCGCAGATATAAACCAGTGTAGCTACAATGAAGTCACTAAGGCTATGCTGGTTTAGATTTGGTTGCTAAAATGCAATTATAATACAGAACATGACCTGTATTATAGCACTCGAGCAGCGGGTAAGAAAGGGGGTAAAAAGCACATTCCAAGATTCATAAAATAGCATTTTCATAGTAGAAGCTTTACCTTAGCTGTTAATATATGCTAAACAGCAAGATTTCTGCAAGACATTTAATATCACTTATAAGGCAAAACGTGCATTTTTGTTTCAATAATAATATAGGCATTGTGTCTCAGTACTTCAGCTAAAAAATGTCAATGGGGCAAAGCTGCAAAAAAAGCCCAAAATTCCCATCTGGTCATTAATATAGTAAATACCTTGAGCTGAGCTTATTGATTATATCAAAAGCAGGAAAAAAACATATAACTGCCTATATCATAGAATCATAGAATGGTTTGGGTTGGAAGGGACCCTAAAGATCATCTAGTTCCAACCCCCCTGCCATAGTCAGGGACACCTTCCACTAGACCAGGTTGCTCAAAGCCCCATCCAACCTGGCCTTGAACACTTCCAGGTATGGGGCATCCACAACTTCTCTAGGTGTCCTGGTTTCAGCTGGGATAGAGTTAATTTTCTTCCTAGTAGCTGGTATAGTGGTAGCTGGTAGCTTTTCTTCCTAGTAGCTGGTATATCAACTAGTAAAAACAAAACACAAGCTTTATTAGGCGTTGTGGATTTTTGGAGAATGCATATTCCAAATTACAGTCTGATCGTAAACCCTCTCTATCAAGTGACCCAGAAGAAGAACGATTTCAAATGGGGCCCTGAGCAACAACAAGCCTTTGAAGAAATGAAACAGGAGATAGTTCATGCAGTAGCCCTTGGGCCAGTCCGGGCAGGGCAAGGTGTAAAAAACATGCTCTACACCACAGCCAGGGAGAATGGCCCTACCTGGAGCCTCTGGCAGAAAGCACCAGGGGAGACTCGAGGTTGACCCCTAGGGTTTTGGAGTCCGGGATACAAAAGATCCAAGGCCTGCTATACTCCAACTGAGAAAGAGATATTGGCAGCATATGAAGGGATTCGAGCTGCTTCAGAAGTGGTTGGTACTGAAGCACAGCTCCTCCTGGCACCTCGACTGCTGCTGCTGGGCCGGATGTTCAAAGGGAGGGTCCCCTCTACACATCATGCAGCTGATGCTACATGGAGTAAGTGGGTTGCACTGATCACACAACGGGCTCAAATAGGAAACCCCAGTCACCCAGGAATCTTGGAAGTGATCATGGACTGGCCAGAAGGCAAAGATTTCAGAATATCACCAGAGGAGGAGGTGGCACGTGCTTAAGAGGCCCCACTGTATAATAAACTACAAGAAAGTGAGAAGCAATATGCCCTGTTCACTGATGGGTCCTATCGTCTTGTGGGGAAGCATCGGAGGTGGAAGGCTGCTGTATGGAGTCCTATACAACAACTGGTAGAAACTGCTGAAGGAGAAGGTGTATCGGGTCAGTTTACAGAAGTAAAGGCTATCCAGCTGGCTTTAGATATTGCTGAAAGAGAAAAGTGGCCAGTGCTCCATCTCTATACTGACTCATGGATGGTGGGAAATGCCCTGGGGGGGTGGTTACAGCAATGGAAGCAAAGCAACTGGCAGTGCAGAGGCAAAACCATCTGGGCTGCCGCACTGTGGCAAGATATTGCTGCCTGGGTGGAGAACCTGGTTGTAAAAGTACGTCACGTAGATGCTCATGTACCCAAGAGTCAGGCCACTGAAGAACATCAAAACAGCCAGCAGGTGGATGAGGCTGCTAAGATTGAAGTGGCTCAGGTGGATCTGGACTGGCAACATAAGGATGAATTATTTATGGCTCAGTGGGCCCATGACACCTCAGGCCATCAAGGAAGAGATGCAACATATAGATGGGCTCGTGATCGAGGGGTGGACTTGACCATGGACACTATTGCACAGGTTATCCATGAATGTGAAACATGCACTGCAATCAAGCAAGCCAAGCGGTTAAAGCCTCTCTGGTACGGAGGATGATGGATAAATATAAATATGGGGAGGCCTGGCAGATTAATTATATCACACTCCCACAAACCCGCCAAGGCAAGTGCCATGTGCTTACAATGCTGGAAGCAACCACCGCGTGGCTGGAAACATCCCATGCCCCATGCCACTGCCCAGAACACTATCCTGGGCCTTGAAAAGCAAGTTCTATGGCAACATGGCACTCCAGAAAGAACTGAGTCAGACAACAGGACTCATTTCTGAAACAACCTCAGACACCTGGGCCAAAGAGCATGGCACTGAGTGGGTATATCACACCCCCTATCACACACCAGCCTCTGGGAAAATTGAACAATACAAGGGACTGTTAAAGACTACCCTGAGAGCAATGGGTGCTGGGACATTCAAACATTGGGATACACATTTAGCAAAGGCCACCTGCTTAGTCAGCACTAGGGGATCTGCCAATCAAGCTGGCCCCAAAACTTTTACATACTGTAGAAAAGGATAAAGTCCCTGTAGTGCACATAAAAAATATGCTGGGGAAGACAGTCTGGGTTACTCCTGCCTCGGGCAAAGGCAAACCCATTTGTGGGATTGCGTTGGCTCAAGGACCTGGGTGATGCGGGAGGATGGGGAAGGCTGATGTGTACCTCAAGGGAACTTGATTTTGGGTGAAAATAGCCAATGAACTGAATGCTATGATGTTAATTGCTATATAATACAGTATGTCATCACTTCTATGGTTGCTATATGCCATATCAACGGTATTACAGTGAGAATCACCCAGATTAATGAAGAATGAACTTTGATGAAACTGAGCAAAGTGCAGCGGTGATGGAACCAGAACTGGCTTCAGCATGCAACAATTCAACACCACACACCATCTCTGCTGCCCTGAAGGACTGTTATGACAGATGGAGCCCAAAGTCATGGACTAAATGAACTCAATGGACATTTTAGAGGGATGGCCCATAGACTAAGGGCCTAATTATATCTGTGTGTATATATCAAAAGACAGGGAAAGTGGTGGTGATTAACTGGCATGTATTGGAAAGGGTAGGGCCTGGGCATGACATAGATGGTATAGAATAAGGGGTGGATACTGTCCTGGTTTTGGTTGTGATAGAGTTAATTTTCTTCCTAGTAGCTGGTATAGTGCCGTGTTTTGGATTTAGGTTGAGAATAATGCTGATCACACACCGATGTTTTAGTTGTTGCTAAGTAATGTTTACGCTAGTCAAGGACTTTTCAGCTTCCCATGCTCTGCCAGGTGCACAAGAAGCTGGGAGGGGGCACAGCCAGGACAGCTGACCCCAACTGCCCAAAGGGCTATTCCATACCATATGGCGTCATGCTCAGTATAGAAACTGGGGGGAGTTGGCTGGGGAGCAGCGATCGCTGCTCAGGGACAGGCTGGGCATCAGTCAGTGGGTGGTGAGCAATTGCATTGTGCATCACTTGTTTTGTATATATATATATTTTTTTTTTTCCCTTCCTCTGCTGTCCTATTAAACTGTCTTTATCTCAACCCACGGGTTTTACTTTTTTTTTCTGATTCTCTCCCCCATCCCACCAGGGGGTGGGGGAGGGGTTGAGTGAGAGGCTGTGTGGTGCTTAGTTGCTGACTGAGTTTAAACCGTGACACTGGGCAACCTGTTCCAGTGCCTCACCATCCTCATAGTGAAAAATTTCTTCCTTATATCTAATCTAAATCTACCGTCTTTCAGTTTCAAGCTGTTACCCCTTGTCCTGTCAGTACATGCCCTTGTTAAAAGTTCCTCTCCAGCTTTCTTGTAGGCACCCTTCAGGTACTGGAAGGCTTCTATAAGGTCTCCCTGGAGCCTTCTCTTCTCCAGGCTGAACAACCCCAACTCTCTCAGCCTGTCTTCATAAGAGAGGTGCTCCAGCCCTCTGATCATCTTTGTGGTCCTCCTCTGGACTTGGTCCAACAGGTCCATGTCCTTCTTATGCTGGGGGCCCCAGAGCTGAAGGCAGTAATCCAAGTGGGGTCTCACAAGAGCGGAGTCGAGGGGGAGAATCGCCTCCCTTGACCTGCTGGTCACACTTTTGATGCAACCCAAGATACAGTTGGCTTTCTGGGCTGCCAGCACACATTGCCGCGTCCTGTTAAGGTTCTCATCAACCAACACCCCCAAGTCCTTCTCCTCAGGGGTGTTCTCAAGCCATTCTCTGCCCAGCCTGTATTTGTGCTTGGGATTGCCCTGACCCATGTGCAGCACCTTGCATTTGGCCTTGTTGAATTTCATGAGGTTCACACAGGCCCACCTCTCAAGCCTGTCAAGGTCCCTCTGGATGGCATCTCTTCCCTCCAGTGTGTCAACTGCACCACACAGCTTGCTGTCGTCGGCAAACTTGCTGAGGGTGCAGTCAATCCCACTGTCCATGTCACCGACAAAGATGTTAAACAGCGCCGGTCCCAATACCGACCCCTGAGGAACGCCACTTGTCACTGGTCTCCACTTGGACATCGAGCTGTTGACTGCAACTTTTTGAGTGCGACCATCCAGACAATTCTTTATCCACTGAGTGGTCCATCCATCAAATCCATGTCTCTCCAATTTAGAGACAAGGATGTCATGTGGGACAGTGTCAAGTGCTTTGCACAAGTCTAGATAGATGATGTCAGTTGCTCTTCCGTTATCCACCAACGCTGTAACCCCATCGTAGAAGGCCACCAAATTTGTTGAGGCATGATTTGCCCTTAGTGAAGCCATGTTGGCTGTCACCTATCACCTCCTTATTTTCCATGTGCCTTAGCATAGTTTCCAGGAAGATCTGCTCCATGATCTTACTGGGCACAGAGGTGAGACTGACACTGTTTATGGCAAAAACAGCTGATCTTGCTATGATTAGAAGGCTTTTCTGCACAAAACTTACATCTACTCCAGATGATCACATCCCAACACTAGTAAGTTACATGAAATAACTGCACAGGTAGCAGAATTAAAATAATTGTTGTAGCAATTGTTTTGGAAGAACTGGAAGTACACCGTAGACAGGATTAGAATTTAGAGATATTTGGACAAATCAGAAAAATAATTTTAAACCCTCAAGAATACGATTCAGTCAAGACAAAGTTCTCCCTGAAGAAAGAATGACTTGGGAAAATTAGTTAAGCTTCAGATATGGGTTTATGTCAGTGTCAGGGAACAGGTTTTCAAGGATACAGACCTGTAGAAGTGAGTTCACAGATGAGTATCAGGAATGAAGAGGACTCTAACAGAAACAACTTGAAAAAGCAGGTTTTTTTGATCTAGGGAGGATAAGACTGAAGGGAAACAATATGATGGTCTCCAATGTGTGCAAGGTTGTCACAAAGAAGAAAAGAATCTTCTAATGTTTGTTGGGTAACAGACAGTAAGTAATAAGCTTAAGTTTCAGAAAAGATTTATAGTAAGTTTTTTTAAAATCATCCTAATATAATCAGTCAGATTTCCTAGGCATGTTGTGGGCTCATCACTGCTTTAGTTGTTTCAAAACTTTTGTCAGAAATGGCTCAAGCCTTAGAGCTAGGCAACAGAATAAATGACCACCTGACAACCTTACCAGCTTTGTTTTTATGTTTCTATGAAAAATGACAATGCCCTAAGAAGAGCAAATGACCCCTCATAAATTATAAATCTCTTTCTCTAAATACAGCCTATCAAGGATCTTCAGTTGGGTCAAATGTGACTACAGATTGTTAAGTCTTTGAGGCAGGGATTGTGCATCTACTTGAGTCTGTGTACATTAGCCTAGCTGTTGATAAAAACAAACTAACAAATCATACCGGTAACCCTGCTTCTGAAGAGGCTGGTATAGTGCTGCGAGTGAGCTCCCAGCAAAACACAAACACAAGTTCCTGATGATGGGCTCCTTCCATCTTCCTCCCCTCCAGATACTCAGATAATGGGTGGTTCTGACTATTGAGTATTCCAGTAAATTAGTCATGGTAAACATTTATCAAGAATGTTTTATCAAGTGCAGAAAGGAATATAATGGTATATAACATAGATTTAAAGAAGATACCAAGATTTCTAATTTTACAAACACAGAGAACTAATGAAACATGTCAACCTTCACCTACATCAGATACTTTATTAACTGAACCTAATCTGACTAACGCTTGTTTAAAGATCCTGTCACTAACAGCTGCCTTTGAAATCAAAGTCTTTCTGGTTTTCTATTTCATTTGGGGTGTCTTCCTAATCAGCATCAGAAAAAAAAATTACTAATGACCCAAATAAAGACAAAAAAGTTGCATTTTGGTAGATACATTTTAAAAGTCTATATAATATTTTCTTCAATATCTATTTCTGTGCCTCTGTGAAGAATAACCACTTAGGAATCAGAATTGCCTTTAAGTCTAATGAAAAAAAAATCTGTATGCAAGATCAAGTGCACAGTTTCAATTATTAAAACAAGATTCCTTCTGGCTTGTAGGAACATTAGTACTGCCTCCTCCAGGCTAAAGGATGGAGAAAGCAGTTATTTACTGGTGTTTGAGTTTTGTAATGTTTCTCTTCAGCACTTAGAAAATCTAATTTCCTGTGAACGGGGCTTGTGTTATCATCCATCACAACCCTTTTGTGCTGGCTCCTCACTAATATTGCTCATAACAGCTTGGACTGATAAGATGACTGTGGTCTTATCCAAGAACAGATGCTTGGACCCAAATCAAAACAGATACTAGTTAAACAATATGTGTTAGGGCAGTACCAGCAACAAACAGCAAGCTGTCTCTTCTCAGTTCTTCTCTGACTTTCATTAAAGATCTTTATCCAATTTGTCATGTTCCTGGAGTATAGTCCTACTGCTGTCACCAGACTGTATTATTAGTATTTTAACAGCACTGAAAGCTGAATGAAAGCAGCTATCAATCGAATTCTAAAATTACCCAGTTATTTGATTTTTTGGTGCCATACAGTGCAAAGCATACACCAGCTCTTTTGTGTGTATAGTAGGCAGAGATATTATTTTTTCACATCTTTCTATATATCTCTTGCAACTCAAAAGCAGGTATTTTGATACCGAGAACTGTGCCCTGAATGATTAGAAGCACACAGCAAAACTGAGACATAAGCACAAAATGCATGCAAACCCAGTAATTCTGCTTAGTTCTGAAAGACAAGCCAAGTTACACAGCAAGTTAATTGCATAAAAAAGGCATTTAAACAAATTTTTGATACCTCTATTGCTTGTTTACAAGTTGGCAGGACAATACACTGCTTTCAGAGAGCAGAAGATAATATGCAGTTCTGCTTTTGTTTTGTTTTGTTTTGGTGGGGTTTTGCAGCTCTTTGAAAACATTATTACAATAAAAGATACAAAACTCTTTTTAAGACTGATTAGCTACAAAATACAAATTGTATTAGTACAGAATTATTGATTGAAGATTTCAGCAAGAGTCTTTGAAAGCTGGACAACTACCAGGTTGTTAGCCAGAGAAGGTTTTTCAGAACCCTGGGATAATGTTTTTATACAGATAAGAGACTTCAGTTTCTCAAACTGATGATCTTAGAGGTTTGAGTTTGCTCTTTTGAGCAAAGAGCTACTTGGAGCTGGCTAATAACAAAGCTCCCAGCAGGCTATTTGTGCAGGTATTTCCAACTTCTCTGGAATATAAGCACTTTACCTCCCATTAAATCATTGGCATAATATGCTTAATATTCTTTGTACTCGGAAAGCAATCATTATCATTAGTAACTGATATATGAAAAAATGTTTGAGATGTTCAAAAGGAATAAGTTTATGGAGATTCTCAAGCACAGGACAAGGAGAAAACCAGACTCTGAGGGCAGAATACGGTACTTCTCATTGCATTCAGCCTTCTGTGCCTGAGAAACCCTGTGCGTTTAAGTCAGGCCCCTACCAAAAGGCTATAGATGGGGCTTCATATATAATCTACAGTGATTTCAGCAAAGTTCTAGACCTCATTGCTCCATCCTTAAAACTTCTAAGTCTCCTCTTAGTCTCCTTCTATGCAGCTCAGCTTTGCAAATATTCACGTCAGCTGTGTGAGTGACACTGGTTCCTTCTCAAATGTCTGAAGCACTAGTGGCTTCAGACGGGGAGATGGAGCGGTACAGAGGTCCCACTCACAGAGGAAATTTTACTATGGTGTCATATTTAAGAATTTGAGCATGGGAATGGTGTCAGAGAGGAAAACCTTAGCAAAGCTTATCCCATCACAGAAAAATAGTATTTTCATGTCTGTTCCCTTATGCACTTTTACAGCAAATATGGTATCTAAATCCATTTATTATATTTAATTTATCATTATACTTATTATATATAACTGAAATCAAAATTGCCAGATAAGCCACACTCTTTCCTACACCAGAATTTTCCTTTTACTTAAAACATAATGTCATAAAATTGTCCCATCAAAGTGAAAAGCAAATATTGATTGTATTCTTCCATCTCAAGTTGACATGGAAACAGAAAATGATTTTCTTCACAGTCTATCTTACTGTATAGCACAAATGTAATACAATGGGAGATCACCATTAGGTGTGCTTTCAATCAATACAGCTGTATTCAAACCTTCTTTTTTTAACTCTGGGAAGAGCCAGACAAGTCCTCCTTGTGTGACAAACAGGCTTACACTGGTGGCTATTAACAGAAAATGGCATTTGTTCTAGTCTTCAGTGGTACTGTGGAAAGTGATGTAAATTATAAAACAAGGTGAATGGTTTAACAGAGGGCTAACTTTAGAGAAGATTCTTGCCATTTTATTGTTATTTTCTAGACCATACTCTAGAATTTCATGTCTCTGGAAGGATTCTCATATTTACAAAAAAGCCTCATGAACTGAAACCCAACAATTTTTTTATAATTTCTTCCTAAAGATAACTTTCCAGGAGTCCTAATTGGTATCCTGTGGAAGCTGTTGGCTGTTGAAATGAAGTATAGCATCAACCAATGTTGATTAGCAGGGACAGAGTTCAGAACAGAAATTTCTTATTCGTAGAAATAAGTAGCTTGTACTCCCCTGGTAATATAAAAGATTTGAAGACCTTGACAAGCTTTGATTCATGGTGTCCATGAACCAACTAATGTACCATTGACAGAGTTGCAGGCAGTTTTTAAAACTAATGCAGACAAGTAGAGAAATACAGTGGGGATACAAGGGAAAAATTACTTATTTTTAGAAAATTTTATTAAACTGTCAAAAATTCTAAGGAATTATCTAACAAACAAAATTAATTTATCTCTTTTAATTTTTGTCAACATATTTGTTGTATTTCATTTTCTGAGGAAAATAGCTTATCTGGTAAATTACAAATTGACCAACAAAAGCAAATATAGTGAGAATTACAGATTTCTTTAAAATTTGACTGTAGCATTTTTAGGGGGTTGCTTTCCAAGTCATGTCCACTTCTTTGTTCAGTTCAGTTTTTAGTATTTCACTTTTTTTCTTACGTTCGCTTGATTTAAGCAACAAAGTGCAGCTTCACAAGTAAGGAATATGTGAGGAAACCAGAAGTCCCCCAGAAACATAAGCCTAAGCAGCACATTCCATTAAAGGCAGTAGGATTTATGCTCTAGTGCAATCTGTCTCAAATTCGGGGTCACTAAGGAGAGAAGAGCAATTCCCTGAAGTGGGGTGATGGAACATGTCTGTGGGAGTAAGAAAGGAAGAAGAAATGAGAAATCCAAGGAGATTCTGATTTACTGTGGTAAGGAGTAATGGGGTGCAATTTCTCCATGCTATATCACAAAACACAGTATTAGACACTGGGGAGAGGGGTTGTAAAGCTCTGTTCTCGCTGCCAGGGTAAGCCCAGCAGTACCAGTGTGTTAGATGTGTCAAGGCACAGGAGCTGTGCTGAAGGGACCCCAGGAGAATCATACAGAATCACAGAATCACAGAATCGTATAGGTTGGAAAAGACCTTTAAGATCATCAGGTCCAACTGTAAACCTAACACGGCCAAGACCACCACTATACCATGTCCCTAGGCACCTCATCCAAATGCTTTTTAAATACTTCCAGGGATGGCGACTCAACCACTTCCCTGGGCAGCCTGTTCCAATGCTTGACAACCCTTTCAATGAAGTAAAATTTCCTAATATCCAGTCTAAACCTCCCCTGGCGCAACTTGAGGCCATTTCCTCTTGTCCTATCACTTGTTACCTGGGAGAAGAGACCGACACCCACCTCTCTACAACCTCAGGGAGTTGTAGAGGGCAATAAGGTCTCCCCTCAGCCTCCTTTTCTCCAGGCTAAACAACCCCAGTTCCCTCAGTTGCTCCTCATAAGACTTGTGCTCTAGACCCTTCACCAGCTTCGTTGCCCTTCTCTGGACACGCTCCAGCACCTCAATGTCTCTTTTGTAGTGAGGGGCCCAAAACTGAACACAGTATTCGAGGTGCGGCCTCCCCAGTGCCGAGTACAGGGGGACGATCGCTTCCCTAGTCCTGCTGGCCACACTATTTTTGATACAAGCCAGGATGCCATTGGCTTTCTTGGCCACCTGGGCACACTGCTGGCTCATCTTCAGGCAGCTGTCAACCAGCACCCCCAGGTCCTTTTCTGCTGGGCACCTTTCCAGCCACTCTTCCCCAAGCCTGTAGCATTGCATGGGGTTGTGGTGGCCCAAGTGCAGGACCTTGCACTTAGCCTTGTTGAACCCCATACAATTGACCTCGGCCCATTGATCCAGCCTGTCCAGGTCCCTCTGTAGAGCCTTCCTACCCTCAAGCAGATCAACACTCCTGCACAACTTGGTGTCATCTGCAAACTTACTGAGGGTGCACTTGATCCCTTCATCCAGATCATTGATAAAGATATTAAACAGGACCGGCCCCAACACAGAGCCCTGGGGAACACCACTTGTGACCGGCCGCCACCTGGATTTAACTCCATTCACCACCACTCTTTGGGCCTAACCATCCAGCCAGTTCTTTACCCAGCGAAGAGTACACCCGTCCAAGCCATGAGCAGCCAGTTTCTCCAGGAGAATGCTGTGGGAAACCATGTCAAAGGCTTTACTGAAGTCTAGATAGACAACATCCACAGCCTTTCCCTCATCCACTAGGCGGGTCACGCATAGAAGGGCCAGACTTCTGTCGTAGAAGGAGATCAGGTTGGTCAAGCAGGACCTGCCTTTCCTGAACCCATGCTCGCTGGGCTTGATCCCTTGGTTATCCTCTACATGCCGTGTGATGGCACTCAGGATGATCTGCTCCATCAGCTTCCCCGGTACCAAGGTCAGGCTGACAGGCCTGTAGTTCCCCGGGTCCTCCTTCCGGCCCTTCTTGAAGATGGGCGTCATATTTGCTAATCTCCAGTCAACTGGGACCTTCTCAGCTAGCCAGGTACTGGGGTAAATGGTGGAAAGGGTCTTGGTGAGCACATCTGCCAGTTCCTTCAGTATTCTTGGGTGGATCTCATCAGGCCCCATAGACTTGTGAGCGTCTAAGTGGTGCAGCAGGTCACTAACCATTTCCCCCTGGATTATGGGGGCTCCATTCTGGTCCCCGTCCCTATCTTCCAACTCCAGGGGCTGGGTACCCAGAGAACAATTGGCCCTGCTATTAAAGACTGAGGCAAAGAAGGCATTAAGTACCTCAGCCTTTTCCTCGTCCTTGGTCACTGTGTTCCCTCCCCCATCTACTAGGGTCTGGAGATTCTCCTTAGCTCTCCTTTTGCTGCTAATGTATTTGAAGAAGTATTTTTTGTTGTCTTTTACAGCAGCAACCAGACTGAGCTCTAGCTCAACTTTGGCCCTTCTAATTTTCTCCCTGCACAGCGTTGCTACACCTTTGTAGTCCTCCTGAGTTGCCTGCCCCTTCTTCCAGAGGTCATAGACTCTCCTCTTTTTCCTGAGTTCTAGCCAGAGCTCTCTATTCAGCCAGGCCAGTCTTCTTCCCCACTGGCTCGTCTTTCGGCACCTGGGGACAGCCTGCTCTTGTGCCTTTAGGACTTCCTCCTTAAAGAGTGTCCAGCCTTCCTGGACTCCTTTGCCCTTTAGGGCTGCCTCCCAGGGGACTCTGTCAACCAGTCTCCTAAACAGGCCAAAGTCTGCCCTCCAGAAGCCTAAGGTGGCAGTTTTGCTGACCCCCCTCATCGCTTCTCCATGTATCAAAACCTCTATAATTTCATGATCACTCTGCCCAAGATGGCCTCCAACCATCACATGGCTCACAAGTCCTTCTCTGTTCGTGAACAAGAGGGTCCAGCAGGGCACCTTCCCTAGTTGTCTCACTCACCAGCTGTGTCAGGAATTTATCTGCCACATGCTCCAGGAACCTCCTAGACTGTTTCTTCTCTGCTGTATTGTATTTCCAGCAGACATCTAGTAGGTTGAAGTCCCCCCCAAGAACAAGGGCTAGCGATTGTGATGCTTCTCCCAGCTGCTTATAGAATACACAGCACAACATGGTAGCCTGTCACACCTCTTCCCTTCCAACACTGCTGAACCTCACTGCTCTGCAGACCTTTCCAAGGGTCTATTGATCACGAGGACCCCTTACTAAAAGTGATTGCTGTGCTGTAAATATTTGTTTATTTTTGCTCCTTCAATACATGGGCTGAGGCTGGGAGTTCTCCACCTTGCAGGACAGCCTGTACTTCATTCTTCTGACAGCAGAGAGACAAACTATTATAATAAAAAAAAATAAAATAAAATAAAATAAAATAAAATAAAATAAGCAGAACCACTATTTAAAACATTTGCAAACCAAGTTTGCTCTCTTCTCAAATTGCTTAGAGTTAGAAAAATACTGTCGGGGATGCTTGTGCTTTTGCTGAGAACCAGAAGATGTGCTTGTTAAAGGCATTTTCTCATCCCCAAGCAAATTCAAGATGTTTCTGATTATACAGTCTCTGAAGGAGCTCTTCTGCTCTCTCTGCTACTTCTTTTGTACTGACTTTTTTATTCATTTGACTATAATGACTGAGTCTGATTATTTTGCTGAGTTAGTTTCTAGCTAGATCAAGTGAGCTGAACTCACCATGAGCTCACACAATGCCTACTTTCAACATGAGAAAGACAGAAAAATGCATGGCAAGATAGATAGTTGTGGCTGGACATCCTGATGGGATCCTCATTTTGGTATATTGAATTCACAGTTAGATCAGATGTAGCATATTATGAAATGGCACCCTAACGATCCTTTTATAGGCATTAATGACCATTTAGTACTAAAGACAAAGTTATAGGCTATATTAGGTGTGAATGATATGCTTTCTAGTGGTCTGATTCTTCACCTTATTCTGCAGGAGAGACTGTTCCCTACAATATCTAGCTGAGAATTAATGGAAGAAAGAAAGGTATCTGAGCTAACACTATCAGAAGTCACATACCAAGATGAACATTTTCATGGTGGGATAATAACTGTTTCTCTTAATAAGCTCTTCCTAGTCAGTATATGCGTACAGACAGAGCCCCGAAGTGATAAATTTCATGAATCAACACGTCTCTGCAACTTCAAGTTTTCAGAGCTCTGAGATAATTACAACAACAATCTGTTCCTTTAGAAGGAATAGTATTTCTTGAGAAAAAAAAATTGCACCCACAATGTGGCCCTTGTGATCTAAGAAATCATAAATCATTTGGGTAGCAAAAATACTGAAATAAAACAAAACAAAATATTACAAAACAGCCTCTGTGGGAGCTGTATGATGTGCATTAAAACTTTACTATCAAAAATAATTCTTGGTGTATTTCACAAAATGGACACCCAAAGAAGATGAGGCATTCAGAATTAAAAAGCACTAAAACCATTCACTCCTAAGCCTCTGCTTTTCTGCATGCAAAGAAAATTATGATACTTATCAACAACTGATGCTGAAAATGCACAGGGCTTGAGCTATTTTCAGGAAGAAGTTACATAAATTATTGCCATCCTCATTTTACAATTTTGAGAACAAAAGAACAGAAATTATAAATCTCAATTTTAAAGGAAAACTTAACTGAATGGAAGAAACTCGTGTATTTTATGAGTTTCATTCTATATCCAGTCCATGAATTCTCACAGATTTAAATAGCTAATAGACATGCTGTTCAGGCATAGTTAGGTACATTGAGATTTGGGTGGCAGCCCATATATTTGCTTCAGATATCAAATCAATTGTAGCGGCGGGGGGGGCTGCAGGGCCACCCCTGCAGTGCAGAGAACCCCACAGCACAGCAGGAGGATATTTCCTGAAGAAAGCTGCAGCCCATGCAGAGACCACACTGGAGCAGGCTCCTGACAGGAACTGCAGATCGTGGGAAGGACCCACAGTGGAGCTGGGAAAAAGTGTGAGGAGGAAGGAACAACAGAGAGGAACTGCTATGGACTGACTGCAACCCCCATTCCACATCCCCCTGTGCTGCTTGGCATGGAAGAGGAAGTAGAGGAGTCAGGAATGAAGGAGTGAAGTTAGTTTTTGTTTCTCAGTATCCAACTGTATTTTAATTGGCAATAAATTAAATTAATTTTCTCCAAGTCAAGTCTGTTTTGCCCAGGATGGTAACTGGTAAGCAATCTCCCTGTCTTTACGTCCACCCATGAGCTTTTCCATCACATTTTCTCCTCCATCCTGTTGCAGTGATATTACTAATTGCTAATCACCGGATATCACTAATCATTTCCAACTACACATTGTTAATTTACTATAACAAAATAACTGGTATTCACCGACTGGTTCTCTCGGGCTACTTGCTGCACTGACAAACTGCTGTTGAAAACTAAAATGCTAGTAATTATGTCACTACAATGAATCAACAGTTTAGACTGAGAACTCAGTGCTGTCCAGAGGTGTCTGGAAGATTAGAGAAATGAAGGAAAGAGGAACATTGACTAAAAATCAGATAGCCTGAAATAAGATGAGTGATGTTATTTGAAGTCATCTGCCCTTGCTATACTCCATTTTACTTGTAAGAAAGAGAAGAGCACACATTTATCTCATCTTGCTGATTTGGGAGGAACCATGAAATTTCATATGCTGGCATATGAAATTTCATGGTTCCTCCCAAATGCTTGGCAGAATATGAAATTCAGAAATTTCATGGTTCCTCCCATATGCTTGGCAGAATAGCTAAGGCATAACCTTGGAAATAAGTATGCAAACTACATTAGGTCTGCAAGCTACAGTATAGTCTGAGCTGAACAACACCTTCAACATAAAAACATGCTGTAGCACTGCAGCAGAACAGAGCTTCTAAAAATCTCTTTTTAATTCTTACAGAAAGCGTAAGGAAACATTCCTAAGGGAATTCAGGATATTCAGTCTGGAAGTTAAAGATAATAACTGTTTCTCTATGAAAATATGTAAAGATGAGTACCATAACTTATCAGTCAAGATTTTATAACTCCTTCATAGTCCTAAAGTTTTTCCTCTGGAAAGGAAGCAACAATTATTCCTGCTGAAATTCTCCTAAATTCCTCCATTGGTTTTTAGTGCAAGTTCTATCAGGACTATGCTTACCAGAGGACAAAAGCCTCTAGCTAACACCAGATCTTATAGTAACTGCTTGAGAATTTGTTAAGGTAGCTTGAAGGCACTAGTTTTCTCCTATCACCAAGGAGATTGCATTGTGAACAGTAAGTTCCTTTAGAAACTGTTAATGTTGTAAACACATGTCCTGAAATACCAGCTGATTTAAAAGAATATTTCATGTTCATATTTTGTTTGGTTGATTTTTATAGATGGCAATCATCACAGCTTTGGTAAATGTCCCTTTGCTGAACACTCCTTAGGCTGTTGTTTTGGTACAGCCTTACAAAGATGACAGGTTTTGAGCTTTCAAAGTTTAAGTACGCTAACCTGTAGATTTGCTTTTCGGTCTCCACATCCTGTCTCAGGATATAACATTCCTCAGGCAGCACCCTGTTGTGAGAAGTAAGATCTCCCACAGTCTAGCTTCCTAGGCCCTATGACTAATGCAAACTCTCCCAAATGCTTCAGTTACTAAAAACCCATCCTTTTCCAGAGCACCAGCTTGACCGACACTTTGGTTTACAATTTACCTCCTCTGGATCAAGCTACAGCTATAGCATATAATATATGCAACTTGCAAAAACCTCCAATATACTTTCTCCTGACTTTAGGTATCCCATCAGATGTAAGAAAAAAAATCAGGTGAAAAATTATGCTATTTCTATTTCTTTAACAATTAATTTTTCTTTCTACTTAGATCAGAATTGTCTAAGTAGGGCAGGGTCCTTCCTTGCCTCTTGGACATGAATTTTTACCCCTCAACAAAATCTCTCTCATCTACTTTCCCTCTCTCCAAAAACACCAGATCAGAAAATGTCTTTTACAACTTCCATGCGTGTTCATCAGATATGTCTAATACCTTCCTCAGGTGGTCAACACTCAAAATTGTTCAAAACCACTTTCATGTAAATAAGGATAACTGAAGCTTGACCATCCTTTGTTAGCTCTTTTTCCAAAATGGAGTGTGCTGGTTTTGGCCGGGATAGAGTTAATTTTCTTCATAGTAGCTAGTATGGGGCTATGCTTTGGATTTGTGTTGAAAACAGTGTTGATAATACAGGGATGTTTTTGTTATTGCTGAGCAGTGCTTACCCAGAGTCAAGGCTTTTTCTGCTTCTCACCCCACCCCACCAGCGAGGAGGCTGGGGGTGCACAAGAAGCTGGGAGGGGACACGGCTGGGACAGCTGACCCCAGCTGACCAAAGGGATATTCCATACCATATGGCGTCATGCTCAGCATATAAAGCTGGGGAAGAAGAAGGAAGCGGGGGACATTCGGAGTGATGGCGTTTGTCTTCCCAAGTAACGGTTACACGTGATGGAGCCCTGCTTTCCTGGAGATGACTGAACACCTGCCTGCCCATGGGAAGGAGTGAATGAATTCCTTGCTTTGCTTTGCTTCCGTGTGCGGCTTTTGTTTTACCTATTAAACTGTTCTTATCTCAACCCATGAGTTTTTTCACTTTTACTCTTCCGATTCTCTCCCTCATCCCACCATGGGGAGAGTGGCTGTGTGGGGCTCAGTTGCTGGCTGGGGTTAAACCATGACATGGAGGTAGAAAACAGAGTGAAAATGAACTTTTCAGCCTGACACAGATACAAGTACAAAAGCTTGTCTTCTCAAAGTGAATTCAGAAATTATACATAGGCATATTCCCTAAATCGCCACGGTAATTATTGTGACCTAGAACAAGTACCTTAAAGTAATTTTAATTATGAGCATTGGTGAATTGCAGAGGTATGGGAGAGAAACTGGGGCAAAGCTTTGCCACACCTCTGGTGCAACGCAGGTGCTCCAGAAGAGTTCTGGGAAGGAAGCCTCTGTGAGAATGTGTCAGGATCAAAGTCATACTTCAGTCTTGGTCCCTTGGGGTTTATTGTCTACTGAGCACCTTGCAACACCCACGGTTTCTTTAGCACTTTTCAGTGAACTTCACTAAATTGCAGGGTTGGATTATGGTTTGGGCAAGCAATATGGTTTGGCAAACTAATCTACTGATTATGAAAATGTTTAACTATGAGCTTCATGGGTCAAAATACTCACATGAAGCAATACTGTTTAAACATCTCTGTGCATATATAGAGCTCTGAGGAAATACCAGAAAAAGTAAACAGCAAACAACAAAGGATTTGAGCTTTTTTGTGACTATTCTTATTTATATTTAATAATTTTGCATACCTTTTTTCACTGGCTGTTTTCGACAGTTTTACATACACTGCAGCTACATTTCATTCAACAATGCGTATACTATACTCAGCCTTCAGCTTTTTGATTGCTTGTTAGCTGAACTGACAGTTTACAAGGAACTCTTTGGCTATCTCTTTAGACATAAATTGGACTTTGAAGCTGTAGGTTTCCTGTTGTAATTACCAATTTGTTAATCCAAATTGTTTTTCCTTTTAGCTAGGGAAAATACCTCAAATACCTGTTAGGAAAAGGCACATGACATAAACCTGTTGAAAAGATATTAAAGACTGTGTCCTTACACACATCCCACATTATGTCTAACTAACATTGAGTTTATTTTTCTGCAATTAATATGAACACTTTAGCTTAGTGGTTTTGTCAGTAATGAATGAACTCTTTAGTAAAAGAAGTCCACAAGAGTTACAGTTCAGTTCTCACATTTTTTGGAGTTCAGCATCCCGCCCTATTTCTTGCATTAGTGGTAATACAAAACATGTCTATCTACCAAAGACAGATGTGCTCCTATCTGTCCCCATTAGGAGAGGCTTTCTGTTCAAATCCTTACACCATTAAAAAAAAAGAGATAACCATCTTATTTTTCCTTGAACATATAATGTAGTAAAACATGCACACGGGCATTTACCAAAGAACCAGGATTCACAGTAACACATGACATATTATTCCTGTGTCCATAATCTCAGCTTCATACTGCATGCATAAGATACTGCTTAATTGTACAGCTCAACTTCCCAACCTCTCTTCACATTGTCATTACTTCCTATTCCAGCTTGACATAGGTTTTCTCCCAGTTTTTACTGTACCATCTACTTTGATGTTTCAGAGATTCAGTGTGCTTCAGGCATTGACTGAAAAGCTTATCTCCCAGTAAACCATACACTCAGAGTAACTCTGCTCTTTACCAGTCAGATGTAAATGGAGCACAACACAAACTAAAGGGAATCTGCTCTGCTCTGGCATCAGGACACAAGCCATGGAAACACATAAAGCAGACATAAACAAAAATCTCCTTCCTGTTTGTGTGGAGATAAGCATAAAAGAGGTACCAGAAATGACACTAAAACAGAATATTCCTGATTGTTTCTTTGACCAGTAGGAACTGGTATCCCAAGCACTGGGAAATAAAGGTTAAATTCATTGTCATGGACTTTGAAAGTGATCTTGGTGAATCAACTTCTTGTGTCTTACAATATATATACATAAGAATAATAAACCACACTCCATTTGTCTGCTGTGCCTATCTTTTTAAAGCAAGGATTGCAGAGATGAATACATTGGAAAATCAAGTTAGTAGGCACCTGCCAGTCAATAGAAATACTAATAAAGCCTGCGAGGATCTCAGAATGAAAGACAGAAGGAGAAGAAAAAATACAAGCAAAGAAAAACTCTGTAACTGCATTTGACTGAGGAATGCAGCTAACTTGGTAGATGTATTATAAAATCCCAAATTGCACACATAGGTTACTAAAGAAGTCAAGAGAGACAATATCTGCAATTTTCTTCTTGGGAGGAGGGTACAGAACTGGCAGTAGAAATCTGCCTCTTGTTTTGTTCCTACCATGCCCTGGAACCTGGTGTGCATTCTCAGCAATTTAACAGGGTATTAGAATTTATGTGAGCCCTAAGTATCTTTACTCCTATACTAGCAGAAGAAATTCCTGAGCAAAAAACAGAAAAAATCCCCCCATCATCTAAAGCCGGGAAAAAACTAGAGTGTTGCTGATCTGACAGTAGACAACAATGTTGGCATGAGATGAAGAGGGGAAACTGGAAATGACAATTCCTATTAGACCAAGATAGAACAAAAATGAAATTGCTCACAAACATAAAATAAAATGACTGAGATAATTTAAAGCAAGAGTTCAGAAATTTGTGAAGAAATTAAAATGCAGCTGCTGAAGGTTTCTCAGTGGCCACAGATAAAGTCCTTATTAATACAGTAATATCTGAGAAGGCTATGAATCTATAAAACTCTCCTCCACAACTACCAGAGACCAAAGGAAGGACCAGTAACATGAACCACAGTTTCCAGTGGATTGAGGGATGTCAAGAAGACATCAGACACCTTCAAGTTTAAAAGAAATGACCTGAAGGAAGAACCTTGGGAAAATATTTTTAGATGGAAACAGAAAGTTTTAGTTTGTGGTAGAAGAGGGAAGGAATTTCTCCAGCAGAAATGGAGGAACATGCAAGGCTTTACCAATTACTTTCTCTCCAATTTTAACTCACAGAGGTTCAGAGTGGGAGCAGATTGTTCATCTCACATTACAGAACAGGGGGAGAGGGGAAGCTTTACGTCAATGTTTTAGTACAAAGGAACGTTTAAATTTATGGATAAATGTATGAATAAACAATAAAATCATCCCAACAGGGAAAATGACACAACCTATGCAAGTACCAATGATAAATTCCATATTATTGCATCTTTACATATGCTAGTATCAAGAAGTCCTGAACTTAACAGATATTAAGATTAGTAAAATATTCTGTAACAGACTGTAAAGAAACTGTGTTTTCCTGAGAAGCAGACAAAATATTGAAAATACTTTACACTATCAGTTATTTTACCTTGAAATGGAACAAGAGATATAATTGATGCTCACTGAAAGATGAGTTTAACAAGTCTGAAAAGTAGATGTGACCTGCAAATCCTTACGGTGAACAATCTGAAATTTTGTAAGAATATATTATTATGATATCTCTGATAGGCAGCTGAACAGAGACTATTGCAAAAAAGCCAAGACTACTAACTAAATACTGATATCAAAGCATATTTTTATGTTCTTAAAAGTGCATATTGCATTATGGAAGAGGACCTGTGCAAGGACAGGAAACATATGATAAGATGTGTTACAATTTTAGTAATAGCTTTTGGAATATGTAATCAATTTGCCAGAGTAATGGGTTACAATTTTAGCATGGTATGCTGAAAAATGGTAAAAAAAAAAAAAAAATATTAGGAATAAACACTAGATAGACTAGATTGTCTGCGATAAGTTTGGGATGGAATCTAAGGAAATGACAGTTGTTCAGAGAAGGAGTTTCCCATAAAAAAGTCAAGTGTATGCAAAATGCCAGCCAGCCTGGCACTTAGAGCAGAGCTTTGTGGGGTTCTGTTTCCATTGCAGAAGGGTTATTTGCCTATCCAAAACACAAGCCCCTTTGTGGGAAAGAGAACCCCTTTCAGGGGTTTGAATTAATCTTCAGAATTTCTAAATCTGAGAAAGGATCTTGTATTTCCCATATCCATATTTTCTTCTTAGACACATTTTTAACAGAAGAAAATGCCAATACAGTGACAAAAAAATACAAAGCCATGAGGGATGACTAACTATAACAAGTTTACATTTTCTTTGGGTGTTTTTTTGCCTTTTATCTATAATTCAGCCTTAAAATAATGTTTCATTCATATACTCCTACCTCATAAAATTCCAAGTTAATTTTTATTATAACATTTTACTAATGAAATGAAGGGGTTTTTATCTGTGATTTGTAAAATTAAGGTTATAAGAAGTAGTTCATAAGATGAGTAAAACAACAGAGAAATAAAAAAGTAGGTGATTTACAAATTGCATGATTAAAGGAAAAATTGTTGGAAAACTAAGCCTTCAAGCTGCCTTTAGCAATTCTGATGCAATTAAAGAAAAAAAAAAAAAAGAAAAAAAAAAGTGGTGAGGCAGATTCATCTCCTTGAAGAATCTGTTGTCAAAGACACCAGAGCTGCTTAAGGTTGTGCCAAATACGAGAT
Source organism: Ciconia boyciana (assembly GCF_034638445.1). Classification (NCBI taxonomy): domain Eukaryota; kingdom Metazoa; phylum Chordata; class Aves; order Ciconiiformes; family Ciconiidae; genus Ciconia; species Ciconia boyciana. The sequence continues at coordinate 19,392,726 of NC_132938.1, forward strand.
TATCAGCATTGGATTCCACCAATCGTCCTCAGCTGCTGAGAACTGAGAAATGGTGTGCACATGACCTTCCCCAGTCCCACCAGATGGAACTGTGTTTAATCAAGTTTTAAGAAAAAAGGATTTTTGGTCTGCAAGAACATGAAACAGAGTAAAGCCTTATCTAGACGGAGGGTCCCTTTGGCACAGACTGACATGACATTGGCATGAAGTTCTGAGGTTGTGAAAACTGTTAGTGACAATACCACAAATACCAGAGTGACTTTTTTTTTTTTATAGAGCAGAATGAAAAATATCTATTATTTTCAGTGAACTTCTGTTAAACTGGAATATATATATTTGTACACATTCTTTTATTTATCCCTGTATTTATGAAACCATGATCATTGTTGTTAAGCCTTTTAGTGCTACCAAATGCTGCAAGTAATTTTGATGGTGAGGGATTTCTATGAACCTTCCACAAGTAACAATTGGTTGCACTGAAAAGGAAAGTTTAGAAGCAGAAAAAAGTACAGTAGAAGAAAATCTTCAGACCTCATGACACAATAGCACTTCAGAAACACCTAGTAATCTCTCATGCCTTTTCCACAGCTGACAATACTTCTTTCTAAGCACTTCTTAGGCTATCAGAGTGGCTCACAAAACAGCCAGGAACTATTCTGGAAGTATTTCTTCCTCTTCTCCCTAGCCCCACATAACACAGCTGTACAGGGCCTGAATATTTTATTACATTCTCTAATAGGTGGAATCATCTATGAGTTAGACACCATTTCTGTACCAGCAACGGCACAATACTAACCCACAATAATACCATTGCCTAATTTGATTTTTACTGTTGCAGAGCAACTTTGACTCTGCTTATCAGTATAGTACATTTTTAACATGTTTTTTTGGAGACCCATAAATTTCCACAGCAATCCAGCCACTACCTCATCTCTGGCACAGCCAAGTGCTCAGAGAGCTGCAGGATTTATTTATGTTTTTCAACTCAGCAACAGAATGTATGGTTTGCAGAGCAAAGGCTTTTGTGCGTCCATGAAACAACTGCAGTATCCATGTATCACTCTGTGGTAATTGTGGGGAAAGGTTGATTTTATAATGATGACTAATGCACATTTCTGGGTACACTGGAAACAACATCAGACCTAGTTTAAATAAGAGGTTTTTTATAATCAATGTGTCTTGCAATCTTCCCTAATTTTTTATGCCATAATACAGTGACACCACATGCTAATGACAAGTAGTCTCTGAGTTGTTGATTTTCACTGGTGTTCACCTTACACCTGTCATCTTTATCACTGATAGTTTTCAAGATAAACGCAAGACAACACCATAAATTAGGTCTAATGGCTAACCATAGATTTGACCCTGCCAAGCTCTTCTTACTCTGATGCTATTCTAACTTTAAGTTTTGTCTAAGTTTAAACACAGTTCATTCAACTGATTTTTAAGTGCACAGGCTTTAATGAAAATAATTGCCTTTTAATTTATGCATTTCTGTGATTGTTTTCCTGGAGAGAAAAAATGTGGTTAGCACCCTGCAGCACCAAATTCTTTGTAAGTAATCTCTTTAGAAAGATAAGGGTCAGCTGAAGAGTTTCAAGCCCCTACAACGGGTCTAAGTCACATTTGAGGCATGTTATTCCCAACACTTACACCATGGGAAAGCCTGTGTTACCAGTTTTGAGGTCAGACAAAGCTACAGTCTTATTTGGAAGTAAAAGTTCAAGCACAATATTTTTATAAACACTGATCAGAAAATCACATGTATTTTCTTGTTTGGTTTACCATGGTCTCAATTGAAAATATCAGTCTGACATCCAGTCTTTCTCCTTGATCAATGTTTTTTTATGTATACAGGAAGAAAGAAACTGGAAAATAAGAAAATATATCTCTACATCACTCTCTAACGGTTTCTCCATCTTTAACACCAGTCATTGCAACCATAAGAGACATTTGCAGAAAAGACCAAGTTCACAAAGCTGAGAGGTTAACATAAGCCCTAGTCATGGTGATAACTCTTATTTAGACTGATTCCTGTAATGTATAGAAATATATTTAGAAATAAATAAGGTACCAATTTTTTACTGTAAGCAGGAACCTTGTGAGCAGAAAAGTTAGAATTTACTGTCATTGAAAAGCTAGACAGTGGTGAACATCTACTTGTTTACCATAAAGGATCTAAATACAAGAAGTTATTATGGCCTCATACTCCACCGCTTGATAAAAAGCTTTCAGTAAATTAGGTTTGGACCTTTGGCTGCAGGCAAATTCCAAAGTTTAGTTGACCCTAAGTGAGGGTAACTGATTTCTCTCTCAAACAGATGAGCTTTCTCTGGCTTACTGACAAATATTACTGAAAAAACATTCTTTTTGGAAAAGAACTGAACGCCTGACAGTCAAGATATCTTGTACCTTGGCAGCTGTACCTAGAGTGACCTCCAAGCCTGAAAAATGTAGCTGCAGACTGCTTCAGGAGAATAGTTAATATCCCTTTTCCTCTCAGGAATTAGTACAGCATTTTCACCATTTATCTTAAAAAAACAGGAATTGATTCCAAGGGAAAAGTTTGCTACTTGCTAAATCAATTCATTTTGTCTGGCCTTTCTCAAAGAGGAACTTGTAAAATACATTACTTTCTAATTTGTCACTGTCTGTGTTATAAGTGTTCATATAAAATAGCTTGTATAAGGTATTCAATTATCTCTGTTATTCATGGAGATGGTCAATGTTGCACCACATATAATCATCACAATATTTTAAATTTTCTTGAATAATTTTTTTCAATGAGCTACACTTATAAATAAATTAGAAAATTTAGTTACATCTGTCCCATTACCAGTATCTCTACCAGTACTTAAATGAAGCTGTATATTTGTGCTTTGGACGGCAACTTTAATTATTCATTTTTCAAATGAGCAAAAAGTCCAGCATGACGTTACAGTAGAAGATTGTGACATTTCCTAATAAAAAATAAAGTACTGAATAAATGAAAAGGGTTACAGCTCAACAAACTTTTAGATAACCTTGAAAAACACATTTATATGTGCTTTCAATGCAGCATACTTAATTGTCTTTTTGAGATATTAATTTCCTTTGGGCTGTAGTACAATTGGAGTTTTGGAAACAGTGCTGTGACAAACAGTAGAAAACAGTCCAAGTACTACATGAGGTCTCTTCCATAGGAGGGGGAGGAGATGGGTGAGAAAGAGAAAGAAGTCATTTTTCTGATAATACCCCTATATACACAAGTTAGTTATTGTGTTATACATAAAAGCAGACCAGTTAACTTGCACATTCATGTATGACAAAGCTACCAGTTGTTATTATTCCCATTCTGGTATCCTGTTTTCAGTCATGACTCTAATTTTACAAATCCAAAGGTGTTCGAACTAAGATTTCTCATAATTTACCCTGCTCTGTGGAAAAGTATTGCTGTTATTCCTATTGCTAGAAAAATATACTTTGTTTTCCTGGCTTAAAATGTTCCTGAAGACCTTTGTCAAGCTATGTCAGCTTTGAAACTACAACTTGAAATTTAGCAGGTATTTGCCCACTACTTGAGCAGACTGGAGCAGGCCGTCCCTATGTGCCAAAAGACAAGCCAGTGGGGAAAAAGACCGGCCTGGCTGAACAGAGAGCTTTGGCTGGAACTCAGAGATAAAAGAGAGTTTATGGCCTTTGGAAGAAGGGGCAGGCATCTCAGGAGGAGTACAAGGATGTCATGAGGGTATGCAGGGAGAAAATTGGAAGGGCCAAAGGCCAACTAGAACTTAATCTGGCTACTGCCATAAAAGACAATAAAAAATATTTCTATAAATACATTAGCAACAAAAGGAGAGCTAAGGACAATCTCCATCCTTTGTTGGACACGGGGGGAACCATGGTGACAAAGGATGAGGAAAAGGCTGAGGTACTTAATGCCTTCTTTGCCTCAGTCTTTAATAGTAAGACCAGTTGTTCTCCAGGTACCCAGCCCCTGAGCTGGAAGACAAGGATTGGGAGCAGAATGAAGCCCCCATAATCCAAGGGGAAGTGGTTAGCGACCTGCTACACCACTTAAACACACACAGGTCTATGGGGCCAGATGGGATCCAACCAAGGATACTGAGGGAGCTGGTGGAAGTGCTCACCAAGCCACTTGCCATCGTTTATCGGCAGTCCTGGCTAACCAGGGAGGTCCCAGTTGACTGGAGGTTAGCAAATGTGATGCCCATCTACAAGAAGGGCCAGAAGGAGGATCTGGGGAACTACAGGCCTGTCAGTGTGACCTCAGTACCGGGGAAGGTTATGGAGCAGACCATCTTGAGTACCATCACATGGCACGTACAGGCCAACCAGGTGATCAGGCCCAGTCAACATGGGTTTATGAAAGGCAGGTCCTGCTTGACTAACCTGATTTCCTTCTACGAACAGGTGACCCACTGAGTGGATGAGGGAAAGGCTGTGGATGTTCTCTACCTGAACTTTAGTAAAGCCTTTGACACCATTTCCCCCAGCATGCTCCTGGAAAAACTGGTTGGCTGCTCATGGCTTGGACGGGCGTATGCTTCCCTGGGTAAAAAACTGATTGGATGGCTGGGCCTAAAGAGCTGTGATGAATGGAGTTAAATCCAGTTGGCGGCCAGTCACAAGCGGTGTTCCTCAGGGCTCAGTCTTGGGGCCAGTCTTGTTTAATATCTTTACCAATGATCTGGCTGAGGGGATCAAGTGCACCCTCAGTAAGTTTGCAGATGACACCAAGTTGTGCGGGAGTGTTGATCTGCTTGAGGGTAGGAAGGCTCTACAGAGGGACCTGGACAGGCTGGATTGATGGGCCAAGGTCAGTTGTATGGGGTTCAACAAGGCTAAGTGCAAGGTCCTGCACTTGGGTCACAATAACCCCATGCAAGACTACAGGCTTGGGGAAGAGTGGCTGGAAAGCTGCCTGGCACAGAAGGACCTGGGGGTGTTGGTTGACAGCCACCTGAATATGAGCCAGCAGTGTGCCCAGGTGGCCAAGAAAGACAATGACATCCTGGCTTGTATCAACAATAGCGTGGCCAGCAGGACTAGGGAAGTGATTGTGCCCCTGTACTCGGCACTGGTGAGGCCGCACCTCGAATACTGTGTTCAGTTTTGGACCCCTCACTACAAGAGAGACATCGAGGTGCTGGAGCGTGTCCAGAGAAGGGCAATGAAGCTGGTGAAGGGTCTAGAGCACAAGTCTTATGAGGAGCGGCTGAGGGAACTGGGGTTGTTTAGGCTGGAGAAAAGGAGGCTGAGAGGAGACCTTATTGCCCTCTACAACTCCCTGAAAGGAGGTTGTAGCAAGGTGGTTGTGGCCAAGTAACAAGCCACAGAACGAGAGGAAATGGCCTCAAGTTGCACCAGGGGACGTTTAGACTGGATATTAGGAAAAATTCCTTCACTGAAAGGGTTATCAAGCACTGGAACAGGCCGCCCAGGGAAGTGGTTGAGTCGCCATCCCTGGAGGTATTTAAAAGATGTGTAGACCCAGTGCTTAGGGACATGGTTTAGTGGTGGACTTGGAAGTGTTAGGTTAATGGTTGGACTTGATGATGTTAAAGGTCTTTTCCAACCTAAAGAATTCTAGTGTTCTATGACCTTTGGACTCCCCTTTAAAATCTACTGAAATTTGTCCATGATTGTAAATCTTTGAAATTGTGGTTCACAAAAACACAGTAGAAATTGTGACAATTTTATTCTTAAATTCCTTTTGTTCAAAGGTTTGGAATACAAGGAAGCCAATGATGAACAGGATTTTCTCAGCATTAGGCTGCACACAAGTAACCTGAACTGAGAGCAGGGAATAAAATCTAGGCAACACGAAGGAAAGGTCTTCCCAAATTAAATGCTCAAGGGACAAATGCTGTACTGGTTGAAGTAGTAGTTTGAGAATCTGAAGTTAGAAGACAATGGGAAAACATTGAAAATGCTACTACTAATCAACACTGAAAAGAATCTGGATTAGAAAATGTTAAATAGAAACCCTGCAGGAAAGGTTAGAAATAGATTTTTAAAATAGGACCTAAATCAGATTCCAGCTCCAGAACAGTTTTGGCTTGTGAACCGAAAAGAAATTCTGTAAAAATTGACTTTACGTCATTATTATAGCAATCATTCAAGTATTTGAGTCATTATATATTAAGCCAGGTTTTACGCATGTAGGCTTATCTGTATCTCTGTTGAGAGAGGAAAAATTTTGGCTATGAAAAAAATCTTTTTTCAGGTCCTTTAACGCAAATAGGTTATATTGTGAGGTTGTACCAACTTCATGATTCCAGATGGACTGAACAAAAAGTGATCTAAACTACACAAACTTTTGCAGTCCCCAGTCCAGTATAAGTAAGCAATCAAAAATAAATAAGTAATAAATAAAGAATCAGTTTTAAATTAGATCTTACTTTTTTCTGAGTTAGGTTTCCTGTTCTCTGTATTAGGAAATATTACACAAGATGTAAGAGCAATCTAATATTTAATATTTTACTCAAATAGTGGAAATTTGGTGTGGATTAAATGTGTCAGAGAACCAAAGCCTCATTTTTCACCATTCTTATCTGTATTTCCAGGCTGTTAGAAATCCCAAACAGAAGTAAATTAGACTAACAGGCCAGCTGACAGAATACTGCTTCCCTATGAGAGCTATACTCCATATAGAACACCTTCCTTCACAGAAAAAAGTTCACATTTTCCTTTTTTTTTCATTTTTCAGCCACAGTAAAAGAAACACATATTTAACATTTAAAATGTATATTTAAATTTAAAAATTTAAAGAATTAACTTGCTTAGAGTATACCTGTCAAAACAAAATCTATGCAGAAGCACTATGAAATAAATTTAACATGAAAGAAGTTACAAGTGCATGAAAAGTAAAATTGAAAATAGTTCCCCCTCCAAATCCTGCCCATGTGATTATCCATTGCAAGTTCCTTTATAAATAAGTAGTTATTTACATTGAAAAAATATCTTTTTTTTTTAAGAAAAAGGAAAGAGTTGCTTTGAAAATAATTTTTAAAGAAGATTTGGGGTTTTTTTTCCCCATATAAGGAAAAATAAGAAAAAATGATCCCATATCTGGCTTGCTTTTTACTTGATTTTGTAGATATTGTGGGAAGATCCCCACATCTACAAAGACAAAGATGTGCATTTTTCCTTGAAGAGCTTGAGTTTCATGGCCTTTCAAGGGTTTTGACCCATAAAACTGAGAATGTCAGGAGAAAGCTTAGTATCCCAAATGGTCATTTGTTTGGCTGGAAGAATTCCACTGTTCCAGGGACAAGCGGTTTCTGTGGAGGTTTTACTGTACTACGTAACTAACATTGGTTAATTTCATAATTTACTTTGGTAGAACAAAACCATAAAGATGGTTGAGCATTTAGCAGCAGGGCAGTAAATAAAACAGCAGAGTAATTTTTGCTTAGCATTTGAACTACTACAGACTGAATGCACAGATGAAGAGTTACAGTCAGCAAGCCCAGGGAACACAAATCAATAGTTAGATTTACAACATATAGAAATTTGTGGAGCCTTCTCCAAATAGCCTGATAGAAAATGCACTGTGTCATGCAGAAACTATAAGCAAATTCCTTCAAAAATGATTGATGCTGCTGAAGAGGAGCAGAAGTGCTTCACTTTACTTTCCTTATATATTAAGCTTAATACATTTTTGCTACATGCAATAACAAATTAATTTATACAAAAATTTAGTCAAGTATGACAAATATCCATTTTTGGGGTACCACTGTAGAGAAATCAGCACAGCAAGAATTTACTCTTCTGAAATCTGTAACAGCATAAGAGATCGAAAAACCTGATTCTTGAAAAGTCTTTACAAGATGTTCCTAGCAATTTTTTTGCCTGTACGCATATTTCAGACTATGTTAAGTACTCTGAAATGGGTACTGTTTTATACTGTCTTGCAGTGCTGCATTCAGTGGCGCTTGACACTCACTTTCCACCTTTAGGCCTGACTTTTAAAAATATGAAGGCAAGTGTAAAAACATTAATGTTAATTAAGCTGCATTTTAGGAGGATGATGGAGAAGGAATTGTAAAGGTACAAATTCTGTTTGCTTTATTGGAGACGACAGACAGGGGACTAGAAAATGATTAAAAGACCTAACTGGACAATGGGAGTCAAGTCAGTTGAAATGGTTCAAATTTGTAGCAAAGTCTGACAGAAAAATGAGTAATGTCTTCCACAGAGAGGCAGGGCGTAAGATTAAATTATTTGTCAGACTGGCTGTCTGCTTCCATATATATGGAGGTTGCCCAGGCCATTTCCCCCCTGGGATGCCACTTCTTTACTGTGGAAGAGAGGGTCCCGCGGAGGGTTCAGTAGAGCTCTGCCGTCCCCAGGTGGCCCAGCTCTGACAGCTGCCGCCAACTCTTGTGAAAGGACTGGAGCCTATTTGCTCACATTGCTCTCTGCAGACTTCCAGTATGGTAATTTAGTATCACGATGTTGTCCAATTTGTCCCCGTCAAGGGGAACTGACAGCTGACAGAGGTGGCTTCACCCGTGTTGCTCCTGGACTGCAGCGCTCAGTGGCTCGGCCCTCGGTGCATGGCTGAAAGTCTCAGTGGCAGTCTGTGTTCCAGCTGGGAGAGCCTAGCAAAACCAATTACCTTTGCTGAGCTATTTTTCTATGCTAGCCTGTGACCAGGGAAAGATTAAAGGTTGCAGAAGAAGCCAAGAGGTGATTTTCCTACAAATGAATTGCCCAGAAGGTAGATTCCTTCACAGCTATTATAATAGTCGGCCACTGTGACACAGCAGTTTGCCTAAGGGATTTGCTTAAAGCAAAGATGTCTTTCAATTACTATATATGTGCTAGTAAAAAACAAAAACAAAATGAAAACCCAAATCAAAACCAACAGACAATTAATATTTTACAGCAGTAAATATCTCATTTTCAGAATGCATAAATTTGTGCATCATCTGAAAAGGAGACTGAAAATCCTTTGACATTTAATTTTTTTTTCTACTCACAAAAGGTTCTTCATTATTAATAGGTCTTATTAAACTAACAGTAGCAAGTGGACAATTTCACTCTGTAAAAAAACAGACAGGTAGAAGCTGACCTTTATATTCTTTGAAAAACAGTAATTTATTAATATTATCTGAAGATTATTGTTTTGCTGATAACAATACGAAGGACTCATTCTGCATTTCTTATGTATTCTAAATTCCTGGGGTCTTTAACAATGAAAATTATCATCAAGGATTCTTCATGGGGAAATGGGAATTGGCAAAAAATGCAGGACAGGCCCCAAGTAGCTATACATTATGAACGTTTACTGTAAATTATAACAGTTGTGTTTTCTTGTTAAAATAGATTTTACACAAAATAGCTATTCAGAAAAATAACCAGCATATGGTTTACTACATTCATTTAAATGTGACAGGTAAATGTGACTGTTATTCCTAACAGTCTGTGCTGTCTGAAATTTGCTTTAGTGCTGAAGTGTTACATGGCCCTACACTTATTTTAAATACAGATAGGAAAAGGGGAGTAAAGAGGTTATCTGTCTCAAGAGCAACATATCCCTCACATGTCACGGGCACTGTCGTACCCCCAGCTCACTGGCGGGTGGCCTGGCTATCATATGGACTCAGTGTTAGACTGAGGGTTAAAGTGTGCTAAGATATAGCTTTAAATGGGTACAAAGATACCTTGTAGATCCACCTAGTGAATAGCTATAGGAAGATAAGGCAGCATTCTGCAGTACCCAATGCTTGGAGAAAACAGGAAAGTCTAATCCAATAAGTATTGACAGAAGTTGTACCTTTTCAGTTAGCTTTGACAATGACCTTTATTCTTCAACTAATTAAATCGGTTTAGTTCTGGAGATTAATAATTAGTCATAGGGTTTTTTTCTCCTTTTTATGTGATACTTTTTAATTAGAGTCCCTAGTGGCATTTCAGGAATTTGTGTGCAAATATTGTGTTGGTGATGAATCTTCCTTCTGGCTAACATTTACAATACTTGGATCATTCATGCTCCAGGAAGCTTTTGTTATTCTTTATTACAATGTACAACAACAAAATAAATCACCATTAAAGGGTGCTGTAAGCAATCTTCAGATCATTTTGACTCAACTTCTACATTTTACATAGATCGTTGAAGTATGGTCATAAACTATGGGACTGTCATGAGATGCTTGTGACATACATGCACTTACTGAGTCCTGCTTTCCTCCTTTAAGCCTATTACACTTCCACTGCATACCACACCTTCACACCTTCGTAATCCAGTACCTTATCATATAGTCATAATAATTTTAGAGGAGAATCACTCCAGTTAATCCCAGCCCAGCCTTTCTCATGAATCTGTCCCTTCCAGGAACAGCTGTAGATCACAAACTGTCAATTTTTTCTATGTATTTTTTAATGTCCTGCTACTTTTAGGAGGCTAAGGAAACAAATTAAAATGTATGGCATCAAAAAATGCCAATTCTAATTATTGATTAAATTAAAAAAATATCTGATATGACACCTGATAAAACACCATGACATTAGTAATGCATGTTTTTTATATTAATTTTAGAGCTAACTTTAGTATAACAGCTTGGTCTTTAATGTGTGTCTTTGCATAGAAGACAAGAAATAAGGTATCACTAAGCTACTTGAAGGTTGTTCCCATCCTCCTCTTGTGGGCAATTGACAAACATGGCGTTTCTGAGAACCGCAGGATGACAGCTGTGGTGATTGAAGAAAAATGTCTAAGCTTTCAATTCTAAATTTATGATAACACTTTCAGAGATGCTTTCTATATTCTATCCTGCTGTTGAATGACAAACACCTAATTGGTGTCAAACACATGAAAAGCTGACAGACATTAAATGGAATATAGTTATTGAGTGTTTAGTGGCAGTTGATCTTCCACAAAACAAGCTGAAGCAGCTGACTACTAGCTGAAACCGTGATCACATTCTTGGTGGTAAGAGAAATTAGCAACTAAAATAAAAAATTATCTGCAGAAATAGATAGTGTCTTAGAAAATCCCAACATTTATTGCAAGGACATAATCATAGTACTACGGTAGGTAAATATGCAGTACATTTGCATTCTTCATTACTCATAGAATATGCTCCCCTTCCTTTGTTAAAAATATCATGACTCATTTCATGTACCTGATGGACATTTACACATTTAAAGATATGGTAATTCAAGGAAGATTAATGATTTCCCCAAAGCATACCAGTCAGGAACTCATTTTAATTGTCATGAAACTACTACACATATAAATTACCCAGGTTGCTCTCTGTTGTCATTGTAAAGCAATGTTTCAGAAATGGGAATTTTATTATTTGGAAAAAAAAAACCATGTGAGAGGAGTCATATGCATATACAGCTGTATGAAAAATCAGAGTGCAATTCAGGTCTTTATAGAAGAACGTGAAGTTCAGGCACTATAGAAATCCAACTTATGACTTACTCTAAGGTCTTAAACAGTTCTCTGTGGCTTAACTTCTGTACAAGCTTAGTAGAATTATTTTTGAAGAGCTTTCCATCCTACTATTATATTTAGGCAGACAGATATGGGTGAAAATTTCAGAATAGGTGAGTTCTTACATAAATGCCCTCCATTAGGAACTGCCCACTATGGAGTTTTTCTTGGAAGCCAGCTTAAAGAGTGAGTTTGGTACTTCTGTCTGCTTTTAAACCTTCCACAGGGTTGGAACCACAGGGTTTCAACCTTGTCTTGAAAAGTGCTAACTACTTAGGATGACTAGAGGATAAATTTATATTAAAGGAATACATTTGGGATAGGAATCTAGAGATTTGAAATTAATTCCTTTCATTTCCTCCTTTTTTTCTTCTGCTACTTTTGCAAGTTTTGGGAATGAAAAATATTATTTAAATGTAAAATATTTATCAAATATTAAAACAGATATTAAATAAGATAATCAGAAAACATTAAATATTAAACTTTCAGTTTCTCTCCATAAGTGCTAAAGGAAAATAAACAAAACCTCAATTCTAACTTATTAACTTCCTTTTCATAATAAGCCAGAAAGACTTATAGCAAAAGTCCTCTACATAATTTTTTAGGAACTAAGGTTTCAAGTCAGAGAAATATTTTGCAAGAAGACTACAAATTCAAAGAAAGAAAGAAGTAATATCATTCATATTTTCTCTTTTAAAATATCTGAGTAGAAACACTTCTTTTTGTTTTTCATTAAGTTTTAGAATTAGATTCTCTTAACCATTCTCAAATACATTCCAAAGCAGGAGCAATGCTCTAATTTATGAATTCAATTATAATAGGATTAAGGTAATAAAACTATTATTAAGTTCATTTTTTCTCAGAAATGTGCAACTGTGTAGTACAGTAGTAATACATTGTGAATCACTTGGTGTTAAATAATGCTTCTTACTGCCTGCAGGGTAAGGCTAGTCTTTATTGAAATAAGAATGAGAGGGATTATTCAAAAAACAAGTCTATAAAAACTGTTTTCTCAGTGTGAAGTAGTTTAATGTACTTTCCAGGCAGTTTCCTGGCCATCTGAATCTGCTACACACCAATCCACCAAAACCTGGATAAATTAAGTACCAGGGTATGCTTTAGATCTGCCTAGATTCATCTTACTGAACAGATTGATGATACAACTTAAAAGTCCTAAAACCATCAAAAAAGAAAAAGATTTTCTGATGAAGATAAACAGCATGTGAAGAACCACCAGTGCTTAAACTGCATTTTCAGATGTAGATGTCTGAACTGGGTCGCAGATATCGATATCTAGGAATTTCAATTAAGGTGGCCTGATTTTCAGAAAAGTTTATTCTGAAATCTGCCACAATTCTCGTAGTTCAACACTTCTAAAAAGCAGAGCATCTTTCTTTATATTCCCACATTGCCAACTATAGGCTCCTTTGTTTGACAGCAGTTGTTTTTTCAAATGTTCACTTATCATCCAATAGAGTAAATGAGAATAACTACTTCTCTGGGAAAATGGCAACAACAGAAAATCCTAAACAGTTTAATTTTTTTGTTGTTTTATTCCCCCCCACCACCCCAGTTCCTTCTGTTTTTTGTCTGCATGTCCATATATACATGTGCACAGATACATATACATACATTTAGTAGAAGAGCAAAAACGAATAAGAGCTATAGCTTTCTTGCCCTGAGCCTGTGAAATCTGCTGTAATTGTATTTCAATCTTATCTACTCTTAAAAGACTGCTGACATCATCAGGTCCTAGACAAATCCTGCTGTGATTCTTTCCTTGCAGTTCCTTAGGTGTTTAACTCTCTGGATGAATTAACCCATGATACTTCTAAGCCCTCCTTAAAAACTGCATTCAAAATGTGCTTCCACTGCAATGCCTCTGGGCCTGGCTGTGACCTACGTGGCACACAGAAAATCTCCCCTTGCCTTTGCATGTTGTTGCATGCAAATGTTAGGTCGTTTGCCACCTCCTCAACTCGGGAAGATGCCTCCAAGGACCCGCCCTGTCCTGCTCTCTGTTCATCTCCCATCAGATGTCCCCGATCAGGATGCCATGCAGAGTGAAGAAAAGGTGAGCTACCGTAAATATTGGCCTGCTGCTACTTGTTCCTTCTCAGCAGTAGAGAACTAGAAATGGGATTGCTGCTCCCTGAGTCATCATCCTTCTCTCTGGCTGCTTCTGAAGCAGTACAAATAGAAACAGCCCTTGAACTTTAAAGCCTTTCAGCAGAAACGCTCTTATTTTTTAAATAATAAGCAATAGAATGGATGCAACTACTGTCTCTGGTTATACAAATAATACAAAATTGCACAATTTAGTAAAATTCATGAAAGCAAGAATTTGCTACTAAGGATTTTACTTAATTATGACTTTTCAGACGCTTCTATTCAAGCGTTCATCCATGAGATACATGTTTAACCTGGCACAGATAAAAGACATCTGAATAAAAGCTTTTAATAACACTATTTTCAGCAATTTCATCTCCATTTGGAAAAAAGCTAGAAAAACAAATTCATGGTAATATATGGGTATGCAGTGAAGCATCCATTTATTGGTAGTACTTTGAGGTTCTCTACTTTTAGAAAAACAGCCTATACTTTTGTGTTGATTGCTATATTTGGAATGTACCATTTTGTGCACAATATTCTGCTGAGAGAATAAAGTGATGGACACGTATAACCTCTGAAGAAATCAGGTGGAATTTTATATAGTACGATGCATTAGACTTGTTCATCTGAGGAAAGCAAGTAGAAAAGTTACAGTTTTCTGATATATCTGAGGATAAGGGGCTGAATCCAATCCCAAAACAATTATTGCGAGTTAATTGATTGGGCTCCATTTAGTGACTTCAGTAATCAGGATGAAAAATTTCCCAGAGGGAGAAAGAACTGGAAATATTTATTTTTTTTTTTTTTCAGCAATGTAAATCATATTACTTATTATTGAAATATAACAAAGAAATGTTTATTTGCAGTGCATCATTATTGAAATATAACAAGGAAGACTCTACCTGCAATATCAAACTATAAAATATTTTCCTTTAAGTTATTATTTGTAATTTGTTTTCCAAGTTTAAATTAAAATGAATTATATTTCTTATGTTTGGGAAAACAGAATCCTGTAGAAAATCTCCACACTTTAATAAAACATAACATCTTGTGCTGAAATTAAAAGTTCATTGATATTACAAATATGTTCTATTAAAAGACTATTCACATAAGAGATTGAGAAATAGGGCCTGTATTTTGAAATATTTCAAAGCAAATACAAATCAGCAAAGAATTTTTTTTTAATTTGCAGCCTGTGAAATACTGCGAATCCATCTACTTGCACTTAGTACATCATAAATTGAAATATAAAATTATTCTCCATATATATTTCATTGCATTTGTGTATATATGTACTCTGTTCTATATATCTCATAAAGCAGTGTATTCCTGTCTATACGTATATACGTATGAGTTCAAATAAATTATATTGCTCATAATAAACAAAGAAGAAACACTAAGTTTTGTCCTAAAAAGAACAGGTAATATGAAGTACTTATAGCTGAAGAAAGTATATAGGAGTACAACAGAAGATACTTATTATGCTACAGTAAAAATCCTACTGTAATTCATTTTACAATAGCTTTTTATTGGAATCTGAGATGAGACTACCTGCTTTCTCAACAAGAAAGTAGATTCTATTCATAGTGAAAAATAAAGTCTTGGGTATTGACTAATGCCAACACATTTCTGGTTGGATTCAGACTGCCTCTTTTGTTTAAAAAGTCTCAACAGGTTGAAGCTATTTATAACTCTATCGTTTACCATGATCAAGTTTCAAACTTGGGCTCCTAGTTCTGACAGTGAGA
Organism: Ciconia boyciana; assembly: GCF_034638445.1. NCBI lineage: Eukaryota > Metazoa > Chordata > Aves > Ciconiiformes > Ciconiidae > Ciconia > Ciconia boyciana. Next base: position 19,408,038 of record NC_132938.1, read on the forward strand.
TTAAAAGAGCTCTATCAATGTGTGTCTCTCAATACTCATATGGCCTCACTGCTCCAGCATCTGAAACAACTTTTAATCTATTTACTCTCACAACAGCCAGTGAGTTAACCAGCACATTTTTCCTAAGGTCACAAAAGATTTCCTAAGAAGATTTCCTAAGGTCACAAAATAAAGGAATCATAATGGGGGTTCCCAAATGCCAACCCAGCTTTCTTATTATTTAATTGTGATCTTCTAATTATGTAATTGAAGTTGCTGATAATTGGTACCCGTCTGTCAGAGAAATAATGAAGCACCTTATGAACAACTCAAAATACAGAAGAAATATAGGGAGAGGCTGAATGCAGATTAGCCAATAGTCTGAGCATAATAATCACACATATTCTTGTAAAAAATAACTAGCAGTAACTATTTCAGTGTAAACAGTACCACTGCTCTACCGCTTGTTGAAAGTGATACCTTTCACCAGGAGTGACATTTCAGGTCAAGTGGAATAGTCTGTTGTTGTCTCAGAGGGAGGAATTTTGACTATTACTTCATAAATTTAACTTTGCAAGACAGATGCCAACCTACCCAGTTTGCCTTAGCTCAAATTTAATGATATGTAGAATCTAGAACTACACCTTTTACTGAGAAACAAAGGAATCTAAAGAATTTATAGTACAAGAAGGATAGAAATCAAACTGCTAGTACACAGGTTAAATATTATGGCTGTATTTTTCAGATATAGCTAGGCTGAAACCAGTGCTTCTGTCACTGTGGATATCTGGAGAGTTACAACTTAGTAAGGTGTCCCCCATTAGATCACAGGGGAATATAATCTTTTTTTGAGCATCGAATGCTACATTTCCTCTCCTTACACAAGAGTACATGCTCGAATGTAATATGATTGACACATGACATATAAAAATGTAATTCACTGAAACTCATGAGTCTTTCTATCTACTTTCCTAATTATTCCATTTTATTTTATTTTTTTGAGGTCCTCCTTACCTCGCTACTTATTTGCTTGATGATAGATCACTAAGCAAACTAGACTTTTTTCCCCTTACTTTTCAGCAATCACTTCTCTCCTCTAATTCCCCTAATTTCACTCTCCCACTCCAAACCCAGCAGTTTTATCTGCAAGGAACAAACCACCTTTGGAAGCATCATGAAACAGTCACTGAACTGTTGCACTTGATTTTTGTTTGACTCATTTCAGTGAACTTCAATCCATATCCCTCCTCCTAACTTTCAAAAGCCCTGTTGTCTGAACAATTATTTGTTTTATATATGTAACTCATTCTTTCTTAAGTGATTAATGGAAGGCTGAAAATAAACTGTACCCAAAATATGGGCAGATGTCTATCAGAAATATTCAAGGTCTTTTCATCTATATAGATATCAAAAAATCAGGCAAATGTACATATGGAATCCATCCATCCACTTACAAGTAAATATGAAATAATCAATCTGCACAACAGCCTGCCATTTTAATATGGAAATACAGAATACTCAGCAGTAAAACATCTTACAGACAAATAATGAATTGATCAGTAATGACAATTTTTTAAAAATTTTGGGTTTTTTTAACATTAAAAGTGACCTACTTGCACCTGTGTCAGACCTTCCATTATACAGTTGTCCCCTTGGGATACCATAGCCATTAAAAGTTACTTAGTGTTAAAATTTGGTACACAAATTTTAGATTATTTCTCTCTGTTCAACAAATGTACACACATGCACTCAAGTTACTGTTAGGGTATTTCTAAAAGTTCATAGACTACAGACTTTGGAAGGGCATATTACATTTCTATAAACAGAACAGTCTGATTTGTGCTGCTTCATACTGCTATAGTAACATGAAGCAGTTATACAACATTAAGTGTCCAGATGAGACTGCAAAACCAGCTTTATGGCTGCTTTTGCAATTTTTCCCAAAGGTAATTCCATAAGAATTTTTATTATGAGCTAAAATGCATACTAGACAATGAAATTATAGCATAATAGCTTTAAATTATGTTATTATTTTGGCATTACATGGAACAGATTCAACTGCTTTGTAAATCTTGATGTTTCTTATAGGTCTGCATGTAAACTGAGTATATAAATCCCTACAAAATTCACTGAGTATCTCCCATGCCTGATTAATATCAAAGGTCAAAGAATTCTGATCAAAAACTGCATCAAACATGGAACAAATAATTTAAGAAGTCAAGGGACCAAAGGTGACTACATTATTTCTACATCAGTGCACTATTATGGATGGGTTTTTTCATTCAGTCATTCCATCATTGCACATATTTAATCTTGTTCTATAGTGTCACTTTAGGCAATGATTATTTATGTCTTTGCAAATATCATATTCTAACAGTAAAGCCTTCTAGATTCTCAGCCCTAAAGTATTAGTGATTAGGCAATGCTTTTCTCTCCTCACCTATACTCAGCTGACCAAGTGTAGTTATTTTTTAGAAGCGTACTTTGTCATACCAAATATCTGTCATCTTAAAATGAATTATTTTATGTGGAGCTACATTTTAAAAGCAGCCTGAGCCTGAAGCAGTGGCCGAGTGCAGAGGGAAAATGCGTAAGCAGGGCATTCTGTAGGAAGCTCCTGGTATCCATGCTCTGGGATGCACACTGGTTAGATGCAGACTTTGCTACAGGTCTCAAATACATTACCTTTATTTGGAGTGTTTTTCTATATATACTGGGAGAAAATACCTCCTTCCCTTTCAAAAGATACATAATTTTGGCCAGCAATGGCTGTTATGATTGAAAAGTGCTTTCTGTGTGATCTTTCCTTCATCTTCTGATTTCTTTTGTTGATAAAGAATCCATTTATTTTAGTATTCTGTAATAGTCAGATGGAGTGTTGGTCACAGTTCATACATGTAGTACATCCTGGTAAAACCTAGTACTCTGTTTTCCTTCTCTGAGTGCTAATTCAAATATATTTTCCTCCAGTTGCTTTTCAAATGTGTTTGTACCCAACACAGGTATTCATAATGTACTTGAACAATTACAGTAAAGTGGTCCTGAGAAAGGGGTATCTGATCTAGTATGGAGGCAAAAGTGGTAAAAATGCAGAAAACTTTGGATGAATGATCTGCTTAAGATGAATACTCAGCATCTGTTGAAGAAAGTTCAGATGATGCTCAAAAGTATCTATGGCTTTACAAAGATGAATACAAGGAGAAGCTTCCCTTACCTGCTTGCAAATAGTCAATCCCTCAGGCTAAAATGACTATCACTAAGAATGTTTTCGAAAAGAAAAGAAAAGAAAAGAAAAGAAAAGAAAAGAAAAGAAAAGAAAAGAAAAGAAAAGAAAAGAAAAGAAAAGAAAAGAAAAGAAAAGAAAAGAAAAGAAAAGAAAAGAAAAGAAAAGAAAAGAAAAGAAAAGAAAAGAAAAGAAAAGAAAAGAAAAGAAAAGAAAAGAAAAGAAAAGAAAAGAAAAGAAAAGAAAAGAAAAGAAAAGAAAAGAGAAAAGAAAAAGAAAAAGTCAAGACTAGGAAACTAAAAGTCCAAGTGTAGGACCCAATGACTGAAGGGTAGGGTTCTCACAGAACAGTGTAGCCAAAAGGAACCATCCCCAAGTTAGGATGCAAATATACTGTGTGATCCTGAGCCAGAGAATGAAGTTTTAGTACAGCGGGGGAGTGCATACTAAAAATAAATGTTTTGTCTAAGTAGTACAGAAAATTCATAATGCCTAATCCTTCTGTGAACTCTCACATGAAGAGACAGCACATAAGTTTTCCTTACAAAAGTCTTCCTGGTTTCTACCAGTATTTTTAAGATCTCTTAAATATTTCTCTCCACCTTTCACACAGCCAGTATCTAAACTTTGAATTCAGACAGGTATGGATCTAAAATGACCTATTCCTCAGTGATTCAGAGGTTCTGGATGTTAAAAAACCCCTGGAGAAGTCCATGGGAAGTAGTTGATGAAAAGATCTCAATATATCAATTATGCCTTCCTTAAAACTCTTAAGAATATTGTCCCATTTAATTCATAGTTTGGTAAAAGAAAATATTTAGGCTGATGTGTGATTTCCCTGATTTTGACGTAAAAGAATTATTTTTGTTCTTCTTTATCAAGCACGTTACTTTACACTTGTATGTCATTTGTGCATCTTATCATTAGGTCCAGGTAGGAAAGCCACTAAAGTAAAAGCAAAATAAAACAAAAACTTCAGTTTTAATATAATTATGTTAAGATTACAGTCTTCTTACATAAGAAGGTTAGTCAAGATGGTGCTTCCCAAACAAAATCGTGCTCTCAAGCCTGGAAGAGCCTAGTTTTTGTGGGAAGGTGAAGAGTAAATAGAACATCTTCAACCCTGAGCTTGATGTAACACATGGTTACAAGTTTCAGCCTGTCTTGCACCCAACATAAGCATATAGAAACATCCACATCCAAGAAGACATGTCCTTATAAATAAGCATATTGAAATTCGCACCTCAATTTCTATATCAATTTGAGATTGGATTTAAAGCAGCAACTTAATGCAATTTTGCATTTGGTCTGAAGTAACTGTTCTCTGCTGTGCAATCTATAGATGCTTCTATAGACTGACTTTCCTATAGTGACCTTGAATCCAGAATCTCTGTCAAGATTTACAAAGAGAGTTGGGGAAACACCCCCCCCAAAAAAGGTAATCCACTTTGTTCACCTCTGAGGGGAAGAATTATGCTTCTGGAAAGGTAATGTTTGAACCTTAACACCTTTCATCTAGCCATATTCAGCAAATAAACAGTCTATGTGCACAGATGCTAATTACTGTATTTGATGCTGAAGGAATTATTGGTTGTCGTTTCTGGTGTGAAAGATCCACTGATCATCATAGGAAACCTAACACTACTATCTACCTTCATGCCATGAATTGGCACTGGGATATCAGCATCCATGAACAGAATTTTTTGAGGCAGGCGATACTGGCTTACTCAGAAGAAAGTAGTCCCCTCAATCCTACAAGTGTCTCTGCAGAAGGAAAAAAGACAAGTGGACATTTCACCATGTGAAAACTGAATAGCTTACTGATAGCAGATCCTCATCAGGTGTTACAAGCAGCTGCTGAGAAAAGGCAAGGGGACATGTACTGCTGAGTGGTATATTCCTTATCTTTCTGTTTATTGCGGAGTTATGCTACATTTCATCCCATTTGGCTGAGGGAGTTGATACAGGGGAGGGAGGACCACAGGAGAGTCTGCTGGAAGCTGGACTTGTAGCACAACCACCAGTGCATGGGTAGGACATCCAAATTCAGATAATTATCAGCCACATGTAGACAAGGAGAAAACTCCCTTGCTTTTTGGGGTTCTTCTTCTTAGAAAAGTATGAAGCGATAGAGGATTTGTCAGCAATATGTCTTTCCCCATATCATTCATTTTCTCAGGGGGAGACTCATACTGCACTTGAGAGAATATTTTAAACATTACTGGTTTTGCTAAGCCATATGGGTAACTAACATCACGTTAACACAGATGGTTGCCGATAGACCTAACTGTATCCCCTCTGTGCCTTTAAGTATCCAAGCTACAAAAGAGGCCACGTTTTAGCATGTTAGTGTGACAGAATAAATCAACTCAAATGCATTAACATGATTTCTGGACTAGAGGTGGCTTCTGCCCATCCAAATTAGATTAGAAAGAAAAAAAATGGTCTTTCTGTACCTGCACAGAACAGACATATCCTAAGACAGAAAACGGCCTCTATTTAAAGAAAACACCCCCCTTCCCCAATTTCCAAATTCTAGCCAAAGCAACAAATTACTCTATTTACTCTCAAGGCTGACTTTACAGCCAAATATGTTTATTGGTAACTGTAAGTGAACTGCTCTTTCCTTTGCCATCACAGTAAGAGAAGGATCAAATATTCCTATATAGCCTTGATGGTCTACTGAGTTAAAAGACATGTAGGGACCAGTGGGTCCTACAAGCCAAAAGATTTTGAGTTCGTGGGACATTCATATACCAGACAGGAAATTTACTTCTGAATAAGCATTTGAAAGATAATAACAAGTTCTGGAAATTGTTAGAAATTAGTGGAAGGAAAAGGAGAGGAATAGTAGGGTCTAGAATAGATTGCAACACTGGTTGATTATATTCACAAGCAAAAGAAAAACACTTCTGTATGAGGTGTTATACTTCAAAACATAATCAATGCATGATGAAGAGGCGCAAAGTTTGTCCTTTTAAAGACTTTGATTTATGCAGTCCCCTGATGTTTACAAAGTTGCTCACACATATTTACATAATGTCTCCATATGGCTACCACTTGACAGATATTCTGGACGCACAAATGCCATTTTGCCAGTCTCTCCCCTCCAAGTTTCTGGTGGATTAATTCCCTCTAAGCCTGGTGCTGCTACTTTACTGCTCTGATCCTTTGCTTCAGTTCTGATCACCCTCCTCTCCTTCCCTTCCAGCTGAGTAACAAAACAAAAGCTTTGGAGGGAAGCTGCCCAGCAACAAAAGTTTCAGGCAAGGAAGCTGGAGGGAAGATATTGATCAGTGTCAAACCACTTTCAAAGTAATGGAAGGAGGGAAAGGAGAGTTTCATTCTCTTCTAGTAAAAGTGGTATTGATTCAGTTCTGTCCTTATAACTGAAATAGCTCACCGGCTCCAGTGAAGCCACCTTTCTCCTCATTCTGGTCTCTTTCCTGCATATTGGAAAGCGGAGGATGGATGAAGTAGAAGAACATGGTCCCTAGTCTGGGGCATGGGATCAAATCAGGTTCCCTGTCCTGCCAAATGTCCAACGCTATAATAAAACTAAGCAGATTGCCTGGATTCTCCTACTTTCCCATGGAGAAGTGAGGGCAAGTAAAGCTCTTCTTCACCATAACTCCTTTGCTATGTAAAATGAAGTAGGGTAGTTGTCCATCATAGCACAGTGGGTGACCCATCTTTTTGCTTGTTCAATCGAAAGTCCATTTTGCAGGAGAGGTGACTGCGCATGGCGAAGAAGCCATACTGGGTAGAACACTTCCAGTAGCTGTGTTAAAGAAGAAATTTTTCTGTGAGTGTACTATTGTTTTATCTTTGTTCTTTTTAAAAATAATACTGAAAGTGCCTGGAATACAAGATGTAGGGTATTTTATATCTCATTATAAATTACTATAAAAATAAACAATAAACAAGCTGTTGCATTTGCACAATACAAACAGATTAAGGAGTAGTGAAGCTGAAGCTGCCTCTACACTTCTGTGAACAGAAAGGAAAAGTGAACTGGAGGGATGGAAACGCTCCATTTACTCAGTTCGTGATGCTTTTGTGAATGACTTTAGTTCTGCTCCCATTTCTGCTGCTGACTCTTGGTTTGGGCTTAGCCAAGTCGCTCTGCTGGTAGAAACTGCTGTAATGCATCATCACAACCTCACTAAAATCAGTGGACTTGTAACAAGTTTGCAACTAAGGATTTACCATTTAGCTGTCTTCTCTGTCCTGTATTGGCAAACATCAGGACGAGCATGCTGCCCGATGTTTCAGTGATATTTTCAAAATAAGTCTATATTTAGGGGATATTAAGACAAGCATGTTAAGGCATCAGAAAGCCTAACTATGAGAACAGATTTGTTTCAGCATATGGCTCATGCCCTGTCTCCGTGGGGTAGATGGAGAGGTCTTATTGCTCATTTTGGTTTCAGGATCAACACTAGCCATTCAAATATGTTCCTCCTTGTATATCAACAGAAAACCTGTCCAGTAGGAGAACAACAAATCATCAGTTCTGAATACCCTATAAAATATTCCTTAATCATTTGGGGCAGCATTCTTGCTTAATAGTAATGGCAGTACCCAAACACAGAAGAGTTAAATAGCACAGATCAGCCTTAGGGGAACTGGAAATCCCCCGAGTCACTGGAGCTATTCACACTGCAGATGTTATAAATATATCCACTATACTTTAAAATGTTTCATCTTTTTACATTTAGAGATCAGTTTTATGTTGCTAGGTACTTTTGAGTGAAATTATTACATTACCCTGTGAGGAAATGCCATGGCACTAATGGGTGCATTAAAACAAAAAGTTACACTTCAATTGATATATTGTGTTGAACTTATTATTTATATTAAAATCAGTATAATTTCTACCAGGGGGATTTTTTTAAAAAGGTGATTTAATATAGTTGAAATTACATGAAACATTTTCCCACAGACTTAATGGCAGTATCACACTGTGAGAAATCAAGAAAGGGATGTAACTGTATGTCTGCTAAAATACCAATATTGCATTTTAATCTTTTTTTCTTATCTGTTACCATGTGTTATAAAGTTGAAGCTAACACATATCTAGTAAGTGGATTTTTTAGATGTTAAAAATGCTACAAATCCAGAGCATAAAAAACCCAAAAAGTGAGCACTGTTATGAGAGAAAAATTACTCATTTGTTTAGAATTCAAAAAGTAATTTTACAATTCCATAACAAATGCATTATATAGTAACATAGCAAATATTATACAGTCTCACCACATACAGTATTAAGGATGATTTATTTCAATAGTTCAGTAACTATAAAAGTGCTGTGTTAAAGATTTCACATTTTATCAGCTGAACAATTTTATGAGGTGATGATGTGAATCTACATCCATCAAAGATCCTATTCAATGATGAAAAGTTAATGTTTCAGAAAACTGGAGTCCTCTCCGTGGCTGTGTGATTCTGACTGAAATCAGTTACACAGCAAAAAGCATTGGTTTGTGTTCACATGTACAAACATACTGACAAAAGCAGTATTTTTTGAGCTAGGGCTTCAGTGAGTGAATAGCTTTTGTTTACTACAGCAGTCCACACAAGACATTTTGTTAAAAAGTTGAAAGCAAAAGATCTCATTAATAACTGAAATGAAATAGCCTATTTCTATAAAATGTGAAAAAACCTCACTTTGTATAGAAATAAAAATCCTATTAAAATTAATGTGAAGCCCTCTTTGAGAGCAGATGAAATGATATGACCCATATAGTAGAGAGCAGACAGGAATCTGAGCAAGCAAACAGGAATTTTAAAACATATATTAATTATATATATTTAAAATACCCACATTTAATGTTGGCCTCTATGCCTTTTTTTGAAAGGTGTCGAGCAGACTTGATCCTAAAGCTTATCCTGTAGTAACAGTGTTTTGCATTTATCTATGAAATGGATTTTTAACACACAAATACTGATACAGAACAAAACTCTAATTGCATCATAAATCAGAAGAGCAAAGTGTGTTATAAACGTGAACTGAACTAGGATCCACTTAATCTATCAAGTTTTGTAGCAGTGAATAGCTTTCAAAGGCAACCGACAGACAGGCGTTTTGTTCACTGTTTTCAGTCTTTCTAATCAACATCCACTCACAGACACTTGGCAATTCACTGTAAAATACAAATCTTATGCTAGCATCTACTTCTGTGTTACAATAACAAAGTAAAACCAGCAGAAGCAAACCAGGATTTTTAGTCTGAATGTTATTTTCACTTTTCAAGCCTTTTCATTTCACAGCTGTTATACCTGATGCTCTCTAAGTCTACTTTAGCAAATCAGACACCACACCTACAAACAGCACAAACTGTGAGTGACCACTTTACCTTCTGAAAAATCAATCAGTCCCAGCAAATGAAGCAGCTTCAGAGATGCAAATATAATCACAACAATACCCACTGTTTGCAGTCCCTCCGACTCCCACTCGAGAGTCAACATTCTTCCAACAGGCAAATCATTCCAGTCTTCACACCAGTTTGCAATCAGAGGGAAATTAGAGGATTTTACCAAGAGTTTGCTTTGAAGAAAGTTGCAGTGGTGTAAAGCAGCGCTGTACTGAGCTGTGGCAATTCACCAGCCACTCTAGCTGAGGCAAAATATTAGATAAAGCCCCACATCTCATACTTCTCTAAGCATTTGATTTCATCAGTAGCGAGTCCTCTTAGAATGCTGAGGTGGACCACGAACCCCTGGGTATGACATTGTATCCGTCAAGCAGCGTTACTTCAGAGCTGCTGGAGGAACATCTGTGTCGGAGCTGGAGACCTGGCTGTGTCAGTGCCAAGGAGAAATGCTCCCTGGAAACTTGCACTAGGGAGCACGCTGCTGTCAGCACTCTGCACTCCAGCGCTTCCAGACCCAGGCTTTGAGACTCTCCCCCAGCTTTGCAGCCCTTCCCCAGCTTCTCTTAGCACAATTTTTGTTAAGTTTGACAAATGGCAGTTTGCTACAGACAGACATCTGTTTTCACGTGTGCTAAATGCTGCAGGTCAGAAAACCACTGCCCTCTGCATTAGCAAGAATAATGTTCAGAGAAACACTGTCCCTTCCTCTTCTTAAGCATCACCAGAATCTAATTAGAATCTTCAGTGGAAATGAGAAGTGAAATTAAAGAAATACACATCAGCACGATTGGTGCCTCCAGCTAGCAAAATACAGTGCTGTCAAGGAGACACGCACTGCCCAAATCCCCGTTCTGTAGCCAGGAAGAATGTATTCTTTACTGATTGAGAAACAAAACAGTGCTTTTCTGTCTAAGGATGTGAACCTAGAAGTGCTGAACCCCAAACTCGGATATATATGAATGGGAATTAGGGATTTTCCACAGCTCCTGGGAAGATCTTGCCCAGGCTACGCATCAGGGGAAAAAGAAAAGAGGCTTATGATCCTAGCTGATTTATTGGATAGTCTGTACAAAACTAATTGTCCTGTGTTTATTAATGTGATTACCAAGAGGATACCCAGTGTGAAGAATAGGCTCTGAAGAATATTTATGCAGCACATGCATAAATATTATAAGGTTAGGCCTAAATGCTTATTCTTGTGCTCATCCTAATAATTTAACTAAATCCTGTCCACTGGTGTACAAGGCACTAGAATAAAGTGAAGGGAAGTCTCAGAAAAAATAATTTTAGACACCCTTATTACTAAAGAAACACATATGATCTAACACTAAAAGCAGTCTCATAAATGATGTCCGGTATCAACCACTCATCTTATGTTCCTTAACTCTTTCCATTAGAAATAACTTTTACTAACTTTTGAGAAGCTCAGAAACTTTTATTTTTGTTCAGAAAGCCATTATAATTTTAAATCAGCATGATAACAAATTGTAATGTTAACAATCTCTTGTTTATGGACTACCAGGTAGAGAAAGAAAAATGTAATCTCCAACTTACTACCAACTTTTTTTTTTTCTTTGAAGGCTGTCTGTATTGAATTACAAGAACTAATAAGAGTCACAGATTTTTCCATATAGGCAGGACTCTAGAATCTGAATATTTTTGTTCATTCGAAAAATCATGTGTGTACTTCAGTTAATTTTAGGTTATATCTAGGCAATATATATGCAACAATATTCTTTGATTTTGCCCTTCTGGGTATTTAACATTAGAATGTCGTGAGTTCTGTATTATTTATATATGCTCTCAACCTGAATGTCACTTCCTTTCCCTATTAACCTGTAGAGCTAAAATGGTGCCTAAGAAGAGCGCACAATAAAAATAAATCAAACCAAATACACTACCCCACATTTGCACCTTCCAAATATGTCATTACCTTTGCCTTACATTGTAAAATAATTATTCAATATATTTTAATGTTAAGTTACATTACTTTTAAAAGAAAATTAACATTTTTTTTCCTCTTTTCAATTTCTAGTTATTCCATATCATCTTCTCCTTTTAAGGCTCTGATATGTTCATTTTAACTCATTCTCATCTCTGACTTTTATTTTCTCCTTGAGTTTATTAATAAAAAAATATTTTTATATTTTTCTCAAATTTTTCTTCTTTTTCTCAAATGCTGAAGCATGGCCAAATGTTCATGATATTTCAAGGCTTAATGTGATCCCAGGATGAGAACTTTGACCCATACTGTTTTACAGGCATTACAGAAACAATAATCCTAATATAATGCAAACAATCATACTATAACAGTGGAAGAGGCCTTATTTATTGTTAATAAACAGTATCAGGGAAACTTAAAATGGAGAAATCTGTCAGTCTACATTATCCTTTCATGCAGTAGGTCCAGGGTAACTTGTGTCCTTAAGTTGTCCACTCTTGGGATCAGAGGCCCTTCTACTGCACCACTGAATGTGCCAACCCACATGTAGAAGCCACCCAGGGAGAAGTGGTGTCAGCCATAACCAGTGTTTTGTTTTCTACTTTCACACAAGAGAGACCTGGATCCCTTCTAAAAAATGAAAGGGCCAGAGATTATGTATTTGATGAGTTTTAGGCCCATCTGTGCAGCAGATGAGTTACAGAAGAATTTTTAAAGAAAAAAAATTAACCTGAAAACATGCAGTTGAACTAATGTAACTGATCACTGACTTCAAAGATTACCTCCTTAAAAAAAGAAGTAGACATTTCCTGTTGTTTCTCATGACAGTTCTCTACGTTAGGGGAACCACATACAGACTTTGTGAATCTCCAAGTCTTAGCTCTGAAAAGTAAACCAGTAAGGATAAGAAACTATGTGGAAGGGAAAAGGAAGTGATGTATGAAAAGTTTCCTTTAATACACCATGAAACAGATTCAAACAACAGTGTTACTTACAAAGGTGAATTCTTCTGGAAGTGATTCAATCAAAAAAATTCCATGCCTCAAAGCATTTGAAAATGAAATCTATCTTGAACAAGGAGATAATAAAATTAAGTTATATATGGGGCACCTTTTTGTATTCTGATCCCTTCCTAAATTCATACGCAAGTGTAATTTCTCTCTCTCACTTCATATTTTAATCAATTATTTTAAAATAAATATTTGTGATACATACTTATGGAGTGCCTGTATTGACACTACAAGCAAATTTTAGAAGCTGTTTAAAGAAAAGGAATTTTTCATCAATGCCACCCCCAGGATACAAAAGAAAACACCATCCTTTACATGAAGCACTGAAACCAGGGGCCAACAGCTTGTAATATCCAAGCACTGCTCTGGCTCATTGTCTTTCCCTAATTCCTGCTTTCATTTCCGCCATTGTGATGCATTCTGGTGGTGATTTAGTAATATATTTAAGTTTGCATAAACTTTCTTTTGATTCTTCAATGGGTTGCATGGGGGAAAAAAAAAGTGTTAGCATTGTTAGGAAGCTCTCCCATCTAAACAGCGCATCTTCCACTGGCTGTAAATTCCTCTCCTCAAAGATTTAGAGCAGAGCCTTTATTGTTTGCTGGAAACTCAGGCGCTATCAACCCTGTGGGTTTACTGAACCATTAATTATGGGAAAGCATAACCACGTTAGTGCTAAACTCCAATACAGAGCACTCCTGCATTATGCACACACGCACACACAAACATGCACACAAAAATACAGCGTTAGGCTGATTTTCCCCTCCACAAAGTAAGGGGAGTGTATGCTGCAGCGTAAGGCTGTGGTGGGTGCATGTGTATGGCAAAGCATGGCGTTCCTCAAAGGACAGGGTGAAGGAGTTTGTCATGGTTTAGCCCCAGCTGGCAGCTAAGCACCACGCAGCCGCTCGCTCACTCCCCCCCGGTGGGATGGGGGAGAGAATCGGAAGAGCAAAAGTAAGAAAACTCGTGGGTTGAGGTAAGAACAGTTTAATAATTGGAACAAAATAATAGTAATAATAATAATGAATTATAATGAGAAGGAAAACAACGAGAGAGAGAGAGAGGAACAAAACCCAAGGGAGGGGAAGCGGGGGGGGGGAGATACAACCGCTCACCACCCGCCGACCGACGCCCAGCCAGTCCCTGAGCAGCGATCGCTACCCCCCGGCTAACTCCCCCAGTTTATATACTGGGCATGACATCATATGGTATGGAATAGCCCTTTGGGCAGTTGGGGTCAGCTGTCCTGGCTGTGCCCCCTCCCATTTCTTGGGCACCTGTCAGAGCATGGGGAGCTGAAGGAAAAAAAAGAAAGACCTTGACCAATGTAAACACTGCTTAGCGACAGCCAAAACATCAGCGTGTTATCAATATTATTCTCATACTAAAATCCAAAGCACAGCACTATACCAGCTACTAGGAAGAAAATTAACTCTATCCCAGCCGAAACCAGGACAGAGTTCATGGCTGTGGATCTGCTCCTGCCAATTTCTTCCCCCTGGTGACTAGCTGTGCAAGCATAAAAAGAAGTACAAGTTTTTCTCTCCTAAGTAAATAGATGAGAAACCTGTGTTGAAGTGCTGTAGGAGATATATCTTATCTCTGGAAGCACAGATCCTAAGTGAGTTCTGAACTGGACAGAGTAGATCTCCCAAAATTTGTGGGGTCTACAAAAACAATCCCATTCTGGAGTCCTTACATTTTTCCACAAACAATCCCAAGTAATTACTGGCTACTCTAACCATTGTAAATAGAATTATTTATGTATGGAATGCTTTTAATATCAAAAAGACACCTTAAATATGACAGTGTATTACATACTAAGTAAATTTTAGATCTGATTTCTGTATGCTTGTAGAATACCTACAATTTTCCACTGCTTCTTGGAAGAAGAAAAAAACACTCAGAAATATTATTTATAAAGCTTAGATATGGGAAATTGAATTTTAATAATTTCAAAGTTGACTAAAAGTAGAGAAGATCTGTCATTTCAAAACAAACAATATTCCACTAATTTAACACATCACAAGAAATAGCAAATGCTTGAGAGTAACACGTAGGATGCTATGAATTGAACAATTACGGAATAAACCATTATGAAATCCTAAAAATAGCTAAATACTAATTCTGTGCTTAGTGTATTAGGTTATAAAATTTCCCTATAATTTTATATGATTACACAGTTCTTTCAAAATTATCTGATATTATCATACTTCTTTTATCTATACTGGTAAACTAGTTTAATTCCAGTAAACTCTTAGTTTTTAACTATAACGTGTCACTGTAATTAGCACAGTAAAATGAAGTATGTATTTTTCTTTTAATTGCTTTAGTTTTTATAAAGAATTTTTATTGTACTTATTATTTTTATTTTAAAGTTTACAAGAAGTTTTCACTGTAATTTATAAACTCTTCCTCTTTTCAATTTCTTCTGACTTTTGTACATGACCGTAGAGAAATACAAATGCCTACCTGATCCGAAATATATTGAAGTGTTTTATGTCTTTCCACTATATTTTGTATTTAACATCTGCTTGTAAACAGTATCACTCTTCTCAGGCTTTTCTCAAAGAGAAATCTCTTCATACTTATAATGATTTTCATTTCTCTTCTGTGCAGACATTCTGGATTTGCTGTTGTCTAATGTAGAATGGGGCTGATCAAAATTGAACAGTTTTCAAGGCAACGATGTATTATTATTCATTAAATGACTTGAATTATACTGCTTTCCTAAGTGATGAAATCTGCCCAGTGTTGTAACTAATTTATAGGGGGGGAAGTCTTAATTGGCTAGCAGTAATAGTTCATTAGACTCTATTTGATATTTTCCCCCAATGTAGCTGAAAAGGGAAACTGCTGATGAGTTAGAAATAGAAACAAAATTTGAAAGTATTAATTAGCTGCCCTTCTTTCTGTACTCTCTTTTTCCAGAGAGAAATGTCAATCAGCCAGAAGAGAAAGAAATTGTCAAATAAACACGGAAAGGGCACCTATGTACAGGTCAGATGAACTTCTAAGCTTCAGCTTCTTGTTCAGGCCAGATTTGAGCTTATTAGGAAAGTTATCTGGTGGATAATGAACTTAATCTTCCTATTAGTTAGCCAGTAAGAAATCTGTTCACAGGCAATAATCTACAGTTTTCTACACAGAAAAGTTTCTATCTTAGATCTGCAGAAGAAAACTGTGCCTACTAGAAAGCATTTAGAGAACCAGGAGAAGCAATTAATTTACGCATATCCTTTTGAGAGTTATTCTCAGGGTAAAAGAATTAATATTTTTTGAATGCAACACCTCTTGCGTAGGCTGCTACAGCTAATCACAGAACATCGTGTAATTTTCATAAAATGCTTAGAGAAATGAGACTAATATATGGAATCACTTCGTTTGTCTCGTCAGTGCTGCAGCTACTGAAGAGCACAATATTGCACTAGCAGATTACTTATCCAACTGAAATTGCAGGGAAACTTTCACTAGTTAGAAGAACTAGGTAGAGTGTAATTACCCGATATTAAATTTGTCAGGCTTCATATATCATCTTTAATATTTACACTAAGTGCCCTAGATATTTAATGACTGTAAGTGAATAGAGGCTGAGAAAGAAAAAATTCAACACCTGTACAGGCAAGATAAGATTCACTGGTTTGTAGTCAAGGGAAAAAAATATGATATCCAAGCTTCTGAAGGTTTGGTCTCATACTCAGAAGTAAATTACACTAAAATAATATTGCAGCTATAGCTGTATAAAGTTGATTTCCTCATTTTAGTAGTCTGGTTCTAGGCTATGGTATGGGCTTTTATTACTTTTTCTCCTCTTCATTTTCACCTTCTGAGTCTCACTTGCTCCTAAGAAGCTTTTGTTCTTGCTTTGATCTAAATCAAAGGACTGCTGCCATTACTGATCTGAAAACAAGAGTTGAAAAGAATCCCACAAGACAACCATTACCAAGTCCCCCAATGACATAACAGCTACAGGTAGTTTCATTTTTCTATAAAATTAATTGATATAGCATGTTATACAATTATGCTTAAAATAGCTAGTGTGCAAGTGGATTGTAAATTAAATGGCACGGCCATGGGAGTAACAGTAGCATTTTAATTTATTAAGCTTTAGCAAAGCATTACAGAGAGGCTATCTCTTTCCTAAACAAGGTTAAATTACATTTAGTAATAGTAAGTAATCAAATTCTGGTTTGTTTTACTGCAAAGCCCACTGGCTTGTTTGACAAACTAAATTATCTATAAATTATGTGACTATGTCTTCAGCCTACAGACCTGTTTTTCTTTTTATATGAAATCATACTGATGAAATCATGTCCCCATAGAAATGATGGGACAGAGTAGCAGCATTCACAGGTCCCTATTCAGTCATTTTCACTTAGCCAATTCATGAATATATCTACTTATGCTTGCCCATACATCTAGAAAGCTATATTTTTTATGGATTGTGCAGGTAGATGACCTCAGATGAGTTCCTAAAGAAAGGGACAGGTTTTTTCTGCTGTGATGAATGAGAAAACAATTCTCATTTGTACGAGAATTGTGTATGCTAGTAATAAAAGTTAACATTCTAGTAACCAACAGGAATATCCACCATCCCAACTTCCAAACCAACCAACTATCAATTTAAAATCCTCAACCTATCCTGTGCAACACCTCTATTTCAAAACTGGTGTGTCTGGCTCCCTATGGTTCAACAAATGGTTAGCAACTAAACTAAAGAAAAAAATGTATTATTAAACATGATCATAAGGACATCGCTACTGTGCAGCTCTTCTCTTGTGATGCACCTGTCTTTCTCTGATATAAAATAACCCATGTACAATAAATGTACTATTTCTCTTCTTGGCTTTTAGAAAGGTGAAGCACTGTATTTTTCCATAGCAACAGGCAAGTAGTATAAATGCAATCTGAAGTGGCTGACATATTTCTACATTTGATGTACTTATTATAAGATGAGTGTATCTGTCCTATAAAGATGAGCTACAATAAATTAACCCATATTACATGGCTGCTGCACATTCAAAAAACATAACTAAAAAACCCCTCTAATCACAACCTTGTCCCTTATGTGTGTGTAATAAGACTTGGACTATATATGACATGCACAGATTTGACTACAGATCAGCAACATGTGGTTACTATTCAGAATTATGTGATATTCAGAATGAGTCCATAGCATTTGCTTATATATTATCATTTGATTTATTAACAGCTTCTGAAGCATGTCATAGTTTATTTTTTGGTTTATCACTGACAAAAAAATGCCTCATTAGATGAGGGCACACATGGATTACTGCGCCCAGTTCCCAGTACAAGGGAGACAATGGACATACTGGACAGAGTCCAGCAAAGGGCCACAAAGATGTCTAAGGGATTGGAGCATCACTCCTATGAGAAAAGGCTGAGAGAGCTGGGACTGTTCAGCCTGGAGAAGAGAAGGCTCAGGGGGGATCTCATCAATGTATATCAATATCGGAAAAAGGGGTGCAAAGAAGATGGAGCCAGGCTCTTTTCAGTGGTGCCCGATGGACAGGACCAGAGGCAATGGACACAAACTGAAACACAGGAGGTTGCCTCTGAACATCAGGAGACACTTTTTTACTGTGAGGGTGACCGAACACTGGCACAGGTTGCCCAGAATGGCTGTGGAGTCTGCCTCCTTGGAGATATTCAAAAGCCATCTGGACACAGAGCTGGGCAACTGGCTCTAGGTGGCCCAGCTTGAGCAGGGGTGTGGGACCAGATGACATCCAGAGGTCCCTCCCACCACAACCATTCTGGGATTTATGTCCCTTCCAATAACATTTTATAACTTCTTTTCCTGAGCAGAACCTTTTTCAGGTGATCTAGTTTTTCATATTATGCTATTTGATTAATTTTTATGGGCAGTAATTTTAGGGTTAAATCTAATTCCAAGTAGTTTTGAAAATAAAATTTTTAGGGACAGATCTCTTCTTGCTTCTGGACACTGAAGATTTTTTTTTTTACAGTATAGGGCCTGAAATTCACCCGGAGTGAATGGGTTTACCACTGAGAAATGGTAGAAGTAGCAACAAAGGGAAATGAAGAATGATACAGAGATATAAACGCATATAATCCCCACACTGAAAGGAAAAGGAGCTTTTTTTTTCTTCTGGGATTTTTTTTTTGTGTGTATGTGTGGGTTTTTTTGTTTGTTTGGGTTTGTTTGTTTGTTCGCCCCCCCCCCCCCCCCCCGTCAGAGCTTTCACTCTATTGGGAATCTGAGAGGCTTCCAAAGCCGTCTCATTCCCGCATCTAAAGTATAAGTTAGGCAGAGTACTAATAGTTCAGAAAATTTAAAGGTTTTGTGAGCTAGACTCCCATTCTTTCACAAAGAGAGAGAGGAAAAAAATTATGGGGAAGAGGTTGGAAGAAATAGCATAACTTGATGTTTCTCAGCTCCTAATGCAGTTTTTTCTTGGCTTACAGCCTTATCCCAATGTACGAACCTACAGTGATATTTGAGGATCCATGCAACGCAATGAAAAATTATCTGCTGCAGCAGTTTTGCTGTTCTAGCACTCTGGAAAGCAGCAGCAGTATAAAACCAAACCCTGAAGGGAGCGATGAACTTACAAAGCCTTGTTAT
The DNA here is from genome assembly GCF_034638445.1 of Ciconia boyciana. Lineage (NCBI taxonomy): Eukaryota > Metazoa > Chordata > Aves > Ciconiiformes > Ciconiidae > Ciconia > Ciconia boyciana. The sequence continues at coordinate 19,427,182 of NC_132938.1, forward strand.
CACTTAAGTAAGTAAAAGGAAGGTTACAGCTCTTCCCTGAGGAAGCGTTATAATGTCCAACTAACTGCAGCATCATGAGGTTCTTGTAGATGCTGAAATGAGGGAAGCAACAAAATACAGAAGCACACCATCCTGAACCTCCAACAAAACTTTAGACACCACTTCTGATTGTGCTATGCTACTGCAGGGATCAAATCTTTTCTTCTTTAGCAGCTTTGCAGGGTTTAGCACAGCCTATATAGTATCCATGCTTACAGCTTAGATAAGCAGATATTCCATTATGCACAGTGGATTTGTGAGTCATGAGAAGTTCACTTTCACATGCTTCTTGACATGCACATGGCCACACACAAATTCCATAAGTGAGACACTTGCATGTCTTCCTCCTGTTAAAACAACATGATTTGGAGCTGGCTGGATTTTTAAGCCATTTTAAAGCCATTTTCAGCCATTTTTAAGGCCAAGAATATTTTTGCTGCCATTAATACTTCAGGAATCATTTCCCCCCAATAATCATTTGTGCACCAGGCTATGAATTTTAATTTCTCTAATCTTCTCAGAAGCAATTTCCCTAGCTTTCCAATCATGCTGCTCTTTTCTGAACTCACTCTAATTAGGCAAAACAGTTATATGGAAAAAATTTAGTAACTGGTTTTTAGGTAGAGTTCAATTAGTTGTGAGCAAGATTTTATGATAAGACTGCCAGCATTCATTGGGAGTAGCCTTAGCTTTTCATTAACATTCTCCTCTCATAAAAATAATATTAAATATTTAATAACATTTTGTCTTGTTTATTACTCAAAAGCAAATACATTTCAGCACCCCTTTCCCCCCAACATTAGATGCCCATGTATGCCTTTAGTTTTCAGGAACTTGTATTTCAGTTGAGGTACCCCGAGAGTGTGCCAAGACTTCAGCCCATTCCCTCACTGCAACTGATGCTTGTTTTGGTAATGTTTATTTACAAAATTATTCTTAGACATCTTTCTTTGCTAATAGTGACAGTAACACATGCTGTCTTTCACTGAAACAACTCTGTGGTACACTGGAGAATAATTAGGATGTTCCAAGGCTGCCTGAACAGGTCTGACAGTTTGTTGCTCTGTCCCTAGCATGTTGTCCCTTCTGCACTTGCTTTGGTGCTTGTCTGATACTGTGTGAGCTTTCACAGATTGTTCAGTGAGACAAAAAATAATTTGACAAAAACAAAAAATAAAAGTGGAGCCTTTGTCCTCAAGATAATTTGCAGACAGAGCTCATTTCACTTTTGAGTACTGATGTCATGGTTGTAGTCCAAGACTAGCAATCCTGTGCAGCCTCAGAAGGACAAAAGCCAGACTCTAATGGTGAAAGAGCAGGCAAGCAAGGAAACAAATCCTAGGCGGGCTTTAACTGACATAGCCAGCATAAAGATATTGCAATACAAAGTCAAAACTTGCTGTCATACAATGTATGCGAAGAAAAGCCGTAGTCAAGTAGCAACAGTGTTCGTTACTGTGTAGGATTCAATGAGATATACAGCCTGTATGCTCGCGTGCAGTAGCAGAAAAACACAGTTTAGTCCAGCTTTGTATTTTTGATGTGTTTTAAGATTAATCCTGATTTACACGTCTTAAAATAAGTATACAGTACATGTTTCTAGAACTAGTACCTCTGAAAGGTATTCCTTAAATTTTCTGATTTGGATCCTGGCTGTAGGAAGAAGTTAAGTATATCATATGGTGCTCAGCCATACGGTAAATTCTCTTGGTGAAATCAAGTGTAGTACAGTTTTCCTTCCTAATGAATTACACTGTCTAGCATACCAAAAGAGATACATATGATATCTGCTCTGAGTCGCAAGCTAACAGAAAGCAGTGTCTGTCTCTCTCCTTCACTGCCAGAAGGTTGTTTTCTTTCACTTTTAATTGTTTGGGGGAAAGGGAATGCAACTACAGTAAAGGTTAAGCAATACTTGCTGCCTTATTTGTTGAACTGAGGTTCCCATTTAGCAGAGCGAGGGAATTTCTGATCCCCAAAGGAGCTTCTCAGTAGCATTAATGAGTTAAGAACCATAAAGCTTTTTAGCGTAGATGGAGAAAAAATGCAAAAATAGTTAAATGGTTTGAACAAATACAATAATTTCTCCCCATCCCAAACCCCAGTACACACTAGATTACCTAGAAAGACATTCTCTATGGATCACTAAGCTTAAAAAATACGTATCTATCAAGATTTTTCTTTAAAATTTAATTTCTTAAAAAGTAAATGAGTCAAGATACTGTCTTTTTTCCAAGGTACTACTTACACAGGGTGTTTCTGAAGGAGGTTAGGAATAAAAGGATGGGCTGACACAAAACTAAGGTGGTTTTATACTCTTCAGGAACACATATCAGCAAAAGGCAAGTTTCAAAAAAGCAAGACACAAAAGTTAAGGAATAGTCCCAACAACCTCACCCTCTCTGGAACCGTCAACCTCCAGTGAAAACAAAATAAATATACTCTAGGCATGGAGGAGTGGTGTTCAGCTCACTTTTGCATTTCCAAGCTTTCTGGTGGTTAAATCAGTATTTAGCAGAGTATGCCCTGTGCTGACAAGCAGTAAGGATGAGTAGAAGTTCTCAGACCGTATTTGACAGGAGGGGCAATTTTAGCCCACTTGTGGGAAGAGGAAAAGGGTTGTGGACACCCTCTGAGTACCAGATCCGGATGCCAGACCCCAGCTGCAGCCCTATCCACCGTCTTGCTTCAATGATCTGTGCAATACAGCTTTCCTGAAGCAAAAGAAGAAAAAGCAGGTATCACTACTCACTACAGGGGATAATTGCCTAATGTTTTAGGGGTATCTGCAGCATTTTGAAAAGCATCAGGAGCCGTTTTGCAAAGAATGAAGAGATTGAAGCTGGACACATGGTCCCAGGCACAGCTGCACATTGCTCTATGAAGCAATTGGTGGCCAGTGACCCTAGTGATTTGGTACAGTGTACTCTTTTTAGTTCAAAAGTGACTCATACTTTGAGTGAGAGTTTAGCTTTCACCTTATCCTTATTTTCATTTTGTGCCCTGAGCTACCAACTGCCCAGTAGTAAAATAAATGTTGAAAATAATTTTTCAGCCAGAATCATGACCTGATGTACAAAAAGACACAAAAATAGAAGTAAGAGCATGATTAATACTAAGAAAAACTTTTCAAGTTTATGTGTGTTTTTTTTTAAAGGAGACTTCGTCTTAGGAATTTCTTGGTTCAAATTCAGAGTTTTTTTGTTATTTATCCTTTCTCACCCTGTACAATTCAAATAACATTTCTGTGCAAGTGTTTGAATTTTAACACGTAGAAAAGTCAATCTTTAAACAGACACTGCTCCCATACGTAAATATAGGATGAAATATACTTCAGAAAACTCAGACACTGCATATTCCAACATATATCAACGTATATCAATCCCTATCCTATATAGTTCACTGGTAAAATTGGTGATTTCTGTTAGAAGATAGAATGATTTTTGTATTTTTAAGACTTTGTTAAAACCAGCCTTTTGCCCTTGGGCAAAATTACTAATACCCTTAAATCATAAGACTGTAATCTAGTATTAGAATTTAGAAGTTTAAAGTTTGAAAACATCATCTTTAGGATGATGAATGAGGGAAAGATTTGTAGATTTTGTTTTTGCTTAAGGAAAACAACAAAAAGAAACATATGTTAACAGGTTGCTAAGTCTGCTAGACTCAAGACATAGAAAAAACCCAAACTGTTAATGAATCGTAAATTTTTACTCCCTTTAGACAGGGATGAACTGTGTAGATCCTTTACAGGATATCCTAGTAGATAACCTGTGTAGACCCTTTACATTTCTTTCTCTGCTCCTGTACTTCAACCAAACCCCTCTAGGATATTTATAAGCAATACCTTATTTCACTAGTGGAAGTACATATTAAAGATGTAGACTGACTGTAGGTAAATATATATCTGGCATCTAAAGCCTACTTTTAGAGACGCAGGAAGGGCATGCATAAAAAAATGCATCCACCTATGCTAACGTACTTTTTAAAAACTTGTAAAATAAACTGATTGGATCACAATAACATAGCAGACAAACAGGAGACAAACCAGTTAGGAAACCTAGAAAAAACATGTCTCGAGGTGGACACTTAAAGATTTGGGGAAGCAAACATCAGGTCCTTAATGTGGTATTTCTGATTCAAGGATGCACATGTCAGAGTGCCTACCCCAACACAGGAGTTTAGCTGCCTGTGCTCAAGGCCAGCTCCCTGGGGAGTGAGAGCTGCTTGAGGAGCTGTGACCAGCCATGAACCTGTTCGAGAAAGAGCTGGAAGAAACCACACTGTTTCTCTTGAGAGCTGCATTTACATGGAGGCTGTTGCTCTTGCTCCCTTCCAAGGCTACACTGCAGTCATACCCGTAAGTAAAAACAAATACATCTTCTACATCAACAAAGTTTGCACATGGACTACTGATAAATTTAATAGGAGAGTCAAGGAAAAGATTTTCTATTTCACAATAACCTTTAATATACAAGTAAATATGCCATGAATGTTTGAGAAGAGAGATCTAAGCCATAGAAGCATAGTTGTTGGTTAATAAGATGAACACAAAATACTTGTTGTGCATCACAGGCAATCTGTTTGTACACACTATAACAGAGAGAAGTTAATACATTTTTCATTTTTTGATTCCTAGCCAATTGCAAAATAAATACGAAAGAAGATTTATATTGTTATTGCACTGAAATATCTCAGGAACTTAGGTCCCTAAAATATTATGCCACTTTCATCCGTCTGCCATCTTTTATCTGTTGTTTTCATTTTCCTTGAGAACTAACAGAAGCATTTCGCACACAGCTGTAATCATTCTAGCTGTGCTTCCAGCACTCTATAATATAAAGAGTGACTATCTACATCTGTTAAATCTCTTTATTTTTCCCCCCAAGTTGCAAACCAATTTATAATGAATAGCAAGTACCAATCTGCTTCTAAATTTAATGGAAGAGATATCTTCATTGTGCTTGCTGATCGGTTGCTTCTTCCTTCCACCACCTCTGTATTTTTATCTGTTAGCAAATCATGATGCCCCCAATTAAAGCCTTTTTCTGCTAACAGATCAAAACACTTCAGTTTCCAATTCTGTACATTTGTGAACACATCAGAGTCACCAGATACTACTGCTGACAGACCAACAGTTCTGCTTGTGCTTTCTTTAATTCTGTCGTTCACTTCTGCTGCTTAGCAAAGACAAACTGGTTACATTTTACAAAACTGGACTGAAGGAAAGAAAAAGAAAAACAACAGAAGTGAGGCAGAAAAACAGATTCAAGTAGTTCAGCTGTAAAAATCTCTGGAGGATTAGCTCAAACCAAGGAAGACTATGCAACTTTATCATATTTGGTGATCCTATCTTTATTTTTAAAAAGGTTGGTTGTGCTCACCCTTCTGGAATTACTAGGTATCACTGAAGTATATCCCTCCCTTTCAACAGTTACTGCTCCTTTGTCAGTAGCTGCAGTGATGAACAGTTGATTAAAATCTTAGAGTAAAAAAACCAAAATTAAAATAGAAAGTCCTTGCTTCTAAGTTACCAGAGTTACTAAGTTTCTGCTCCAGACAACTAGCCCACCAAGCCCCCAAATCTAATGCTTAATCAGTCTAATTAAACTTCAGGTGTGTATATGTGACCATTTATACAGTCAACAATGTTTACTAGCAGTGCAGACGGAGGGGCAAAGAAGCCCTTGGTGAAATTCAGGATCCACCTTTATAAGGAGAGTTATCTCCATCCCCCACAGCCCTCCCCGAGTAATGTGCTACCATTTTTCTTTTGAATAAACTCTGACTCCAGAATGTACCATTTGCCAGTAAGGACAAGTATTGACCCTCCTATAACATTAAGTCTGTTTTTTTCTTAAGGTGTCTTTGCAACAAAGAAGAATCAATCTCCCTAAAAAGACAGACAAAGACTCGTTAGTTTCTCAGCCATATTTTATCTGTCACTGCTTTGGTTTGTGTCCATAGCTCTGTACAGAGGAGACAGCAGTACAGAGCCTGAAAATCTTCTTTCAAATGGAAACATTCCTATATGAAATAGAAGAAAGTAAGGTTTTCTCTTCACTTGGAAGCTGGAACACCTTTCTAAGAAGCTTTATCCTACCCTAGTTTATTTCAAATTAACAAAGCGAAGTAAGTGAAACTAGTTTGGGTTTACATCTTATTCTGTACATGTTAATCTCTACTAAGGTAGATGCAGTGCAGTTGTGTCATAATATTATACCATTTCCATTTCGTATATTCTGCTAGATAAGTACTGCAACTGCAAATTAGTTTTGATCAGTACTGCCACTTGCTAATAAGGAAAGCTACTTTTGTATGTAGCAAGCTGTTGCGCTGAATACTAGTGCCGAGAATGGTATTTCTACTAATAATTGCTCAGATAACTGATAAGAAAAAGAACGGCTATTTTTTTCTCTTTTATTCTTGCATACAGAATATCATAATGAGGTTACATCCAATTGATCCTTTAAGGCTATGCTGTTTCAAGCATTAAATCAAATTAGGAAATACTAGCTTCAGGTTTGCAATTGTATTGCTAACATATGGGGAGAGTGAACCAGGCAGTCAATAACAGATGACTGAAGACAGGTAGTCAGAAAATGCAAAAAAATAAAAGAGAACAGAAAAAAATGAGCTCATAGGAAGGAAAAGGGAAAATACAGCAGCAGTAGGAGTGATTATCTGGCTGCTGGCATGACTTGGGCATTGCAACTTTTGTTTAAATAGCATAAATAGAATATAAAAGTTAATTATTTCTCATTCAGTATAACAATTGAAGTATACCCACTCAATAAAAGCAATAAACAATGTTATATGAATGAGCCAAGAGCAATGCACAGCTGAGGAAGATAACGTCAATGGATAGAACATTCACAGAGACAAAATGTTTGTAGCACTGCTGAATGTAAAGAACGGCACAAAGTGATGTCTGGGGTCAAAGTAATTAATATTGGAATAACTGAAATCCAGGCTCACATTCCAGTTACTATACATAAAAATGATCAAGTCCAGTAGTGCTATAGCCCTGTCGACTATTTTGAAATAGGTACTTTCTCATAATCTAGTCAAACTGTTCTCTAAAAGTTTTTTTTTTCCTGTTTTCCAAGTGAATATCAAATATAACCCAAAATATATTAAGAAAACATATGAAGAAATATATATATTTTTAAAAAAAATCTCTTTTGGTGATACATTGCACTTTCTACTTATAATTTTTGAATCTTTGTAGATTTAAAATACAAAAGTAACAGATTTCTATTGATGCTAAAAGTGGCATCTATCCATAAGTTTTTAATGTCTTTGCTAAGATTTTTAAAAGTAGCACAAATTAGACTGTTATTCTAGATCAAGAACACTAACAGGTACCATTACTCAGTCTCATGCACTGAAACGAGCTTATGCTATCTCTGCCTTGAAGTAAATGCTGAAATATAACTTATTAGAATGCACTGACAGTAAATCAGGTAGGCAGAGCATACTGATGCCTACCCCTTTCCAGTGATTTCCTCAATTCAAAGTGCTAAACTGTATCAGCTAAAATAAGCAAATTCTCAGTTACTTCAAAAGGTAAAAAAAACCAAACCAAAACAAACCAAAACAAAAACTTGCTATGTGACAGAAGTTCCTCTACTTCTGATGCTAGGAAATATGTCTTTGGGTGTTTAGCTTATTTTAGGATTTTAATTTTTTTAGATATTATGTGACCAAATGACCATGGACTTCAGTACTTCTGACAGGCCATTGTGTGATATTGCTGCGTCTTAATAGTAGAACTGCAAAGGCAAGTTATACCAACACTGATTAATATGTACTCTACAAATTTCTTGTCCCCACTGATTTACTATTATACTTGATAAATGGAATTACTGAGTATTTTAACACTACAAGAACCTAAAGAATCACATATTGGTTTTAGATTAGAGTATTTAATATTCATCATTTTCTGAAATAATGAGACTAACTCTGCTTCAGGACATCATCTTTAGCCAGGATAGCGCTGAAGAAGCATGTCCTCAAGAAGTACCAAAGACAGAGAAACTTGAACATATACATAAAGTTACCAGAAGAAATTACATTTCTGTATTCACCGCTTGCATAAGCAATGTGTGGCACTGATGTTACAGAAGAAAGTAGAATTAAAGGGCATTGCTAAATGTTTTGGGAAATAGTTTAATTCCTCTGAAGTTCAAGAGCAGGTTTACTTGATTCAGAAAGAAAATAAACAACAAACCTCACCAGCTGTGACACTAACTTGATACATATTTTCTGCCTGTTTTAAGAATTGTATTGAAAGTTTTAAAGAGGAAAAAAAGCCATATCCATTGGCATAAGTAACATGACAGACAGACGGAAGCAGAACCTGAGCTGAGCTACATCCATTAGGAGATACTGCTAATGAAAAGTAACAAGCTGCACACCCTGACAGGAATTCTGTTATTTACAAATACTATTCTATTTAGATATATTGACAATAATAATTTCACATCAATATTGAAAAAAAGAATAGTTGAAGAATACTCCTACATTGACAGGTTGTAATGGCTGTGAACGTGGTACAAAATAAAAACGACACAGCCTCCTTGTACATAGGATAATTCCTTTATTTTATGAATTTTATGCTGCTATGAGCATTCCAAGATAAAGGATGTAAAGTATGGAAAGATAAATGTTGTTGTAAAACTAGTTTCAAACAGTACATCTTTCTGTCCTTTGTAGTCTTTTTGACTTGGCCATACTCAATCAGCAGTACACTGGGGATGACGTAAATATGCAAATATCTATGTACTTCAAGTAATATTTTCTATGTACAGAGATTTCACATACAATAGAAATCTACAGTAAGTTCTTGTTCAAATGCTGCTTGGTCCAGCATTGAGAGCAAGAGGCTCTTGCGCTACCTTCAGAAAACTAAAACCCAACTTTGCCAAAATACCATCATGGTGGTGGTTGTTTCAGGGTTTTGGGGTTTTTTTTAGTTATCTTCTTTCTCTCAGGAGCATATTCAGTTGTAAGGCTTGCTTTGTTAATATCTGAAAAATTATTTCAGATCCTTTTATGATAGCCATCAAAATGTGAGTTATTGCTATTTTGTCATCCCCATCACTACCTGCTAATGCTTACAGTTCCATCACCAACATCCAACACCATTTTTACTTCAAATTTTGCTTGTTGAGCTTTTTTTCATCTCTGCTGATATTTTTGTCATCTTATTAGCTCAACCTATTGCTGCACACAGAAATTAAACAGAAGGGTGAAAGGTATGCTGTTTTTAATTTTAAAGATTTTGTTCCATATGTTTACTCATATTAAATAGATTGTCAAATTAGCGATTAAAGCAAGTGGAGAAAAATCTGTACAATAAAGAGATTTTTCTTTTCTTATAGTATTAATTCACAATAGAACATGAATTTGTTTTACTCGTTATATAGCTGTTGAGGATAAAATTAAAAATAATTTGTTCTATACAATTAATGAAAAGTATAATGAATCAATATATTTAATATTTCTTAACCCCCTAATTGTTTAAAATATTGAATAACACAATTATTATTTTACAACTTAATAACATGAAACTGTAATCAAACTATCACTTCATTATGCTATATTTATCATAGTTACGACAAGCCAAATGCAGGCTTCCAACACTTGCTCAAATTTTGAGTTCTCTTGCCTATGTTTCAGATTATCCTTATCCAGTTCATTTGAGTAATCTTAAATGGAAAATGTGTAGCAAGCACTAAAGAGCGGCAGAAACGTAAGACTTCACACTGCTGGTAAGTAGCCTTTTTTCCCAGGCTACAGAATCAGGCTGCACTTGCTTATTCTTTTTGATCCCACAAGCCTGACTTTTACTTCTAGGCTGCTGTGCACAAAAAAAAAAAAAAAAAAAAAAAAAAGTACCACTATCTCTTCTCTTCTGTTACAGGTCAGTCACCCTTATAAAGGAGATTAGTGTTCTGAATCCCACATGGATGGACTACTTCTCAGAAGTCCTAAATCAGGCATTTATTCAGATACGTCTTTGTGCCTATTAGAGAGCTGAGAAAACTCCCTTCTACTTGCATATTGATAGGTCTACTGTATTTCAGAGATAAACAGAGGGGAAGGTGGAGAGCACAGGCAGAATGAAATAGTTATCTCTGTATGCTCTCTTGCCCAAAGGGGAATCCCAGACAGAGATTTCATCTTTCCCTTGACATCTATCTGTCCTCATAGACCTCAGTTCCCCCTTCTCCCCGCTGCCCACAACCACCCCTCACCTGCTGCCACCCCGAATGCCCAGCCACGTGGAAGACAAGATTGCTCTTCTCCTCCTTGAGATTTTTCACTTTTCCCAGGTCATTCACTGTTCCACTGGGAATGGCAGTTGCTTTTCTCCCTCAATAGGAGCAGTGGGAAGTGAGGGGGGTCTGGACATGGGCACTTTCACCCTCCCATCAGTTGCCTTTTTGGTGGGACACAGATTTCTTACTGGCCCTCCCAGTAGGAAAAAAAAATGCTTAAATTTACCAAGCTATTTCTGATTGCATTACTTGTTAATATTGATATAGTCTCTGTCTTTTACTCTGATTCAAGTAAAGTTGGATTCAACTTTATACTAACGAAAGGCCCCTGACTTCCAACCAACAGCATTCTTGCAGAGGTCTGGGCACAGCTGCTGATATACACAAAAGCACATTCAAGAGACAATTGTCTAATCAGCTGGAATTTTGAGTCATTAAGATTCAACCTCCAAGCACATTTAGCGTGCATCCTGGCATGTTTTATTAGGCTATTATTTCTTTTCTCTAGTACAGTTATTTAAGCACAGAATCCAGCGTGATCAATATAGTGGGAAAGATTACTTGCTGTAATGGTTTGGGGCTGTTTTCCATGCCTTCCATGCATGCCAGCAAGCATATTGCCAACCTGCCTTAAATTTCATGAGGCATTTAATTGAACAAATGCAGAACAGAAACTTGATCACAGTGTTGTGGAGAAAAATCCTGCCCTGATCACCCACTGTACAAATACTGAACTAACTTGGAACTATGCAAAGTTTCAAATATTCTTTTCCATTTCTTTAGGTTCTTACTACTATTATAATTACAGTGCACATTCAAACATTATTAATTCACATAGATTAGAGTGCAGTAACCCCAGCTGTTTTAGCAGCAGCATCTCCTTACATACACAATTGCAGGCTTTCCTGCTGCTGCATTATATTGATGATTTTCATAAATAATAATACACTTTTAAATAGCTTTCTTTCACTGTCTTATGCAGTAGAAAAAGCAGTTTAAGAAAGATGAACAAATATATAATATATTAGTTCTATACATTCCTATGGCATCTTCTATAGCAAAAACAATTACCAATGAATGAAACATCCCTGAGAACAGGTAATACCAATAGGTATATCTATTGAAACATCCCTGAGAATAGGTAATACCAATAGGTATACCTTCCCTGAGAACAGGTAATATCAAGAGAAAAATCACAGGGATTAATAAATTATGTTTGAAAACTTTTTGCAGCTGTTTAGATGCATTTTATCATTAAAATCCTTTGCTACATGAGAGCTGATTGGTATCTCACAGTAAGCTGACGTACACATTCATAAATCTTTTCTATTCCCATCTCAGACACATCCTGCCTGTGTGGATCATCCTTGTTGTGCTAAGTTTCGTGCTGGGTAATAGAGGCAGAGAAGCAGGATCACTGTTAGCGGAGCTGTTTTGAAAGCAGGTATGGCATGTTTGACACGCTGTTCTTTAGAACAATCAAAGTTTTCACACATGGCTTTTTGCTCGAAGGCAGCTCCAGTGTTCTCATCACCTCATTTAGAGCCTCATGACTCATCTGCTCAATTTCCTCAAAACTGAAGAGGGCACTAAGATATGTTTAGGATGATAAAAATTTCATTAAATGAGACAAGATAGAAAGGACAAAAAGTTATCTTAACTTAAAGTGTAAAAAGTGTGAGCAATCCAACTCTGAGAGCATTTGTTTCCTTATTTCTTTTTTCTGAATATCTCAAAGAAAATCTTCAAAGTGGATGAATTCCTGGCCACAGAAACATCAATGATAACTTCACTATTGTTTCAACTAAATTCATGTTTTCACCTGCTGCAGTTAAAGATTGTAATCTTCTTTACCATCAACAAATACCTTAAAAACAAACAAAAAGTATTTTTTTATTGCATGTTTACATGGGCTGTGTGAATTAGCTTTTGATTATTAATAGAAGTTTGGTGTTTAATTCATTTAAATACTACAATTGTGTAATCCATTTTATATCTCCAGATATCGACAAACTTGAAATAAGTGATAATCATAGTACCATCTAAATTAATACCTTCCAACATGGTATTAATGATTTAAATGACAATGCAAAAGTGCATCAGCTGTCTTTTGAATGATCTTTTAGCTGTTACAGTGTGGAACACTTGTTAATATTCTATTTAAAGAATACAAATTGTACTACTATTAATCAACCATGTTATTTATTAGTTCTATTTCCTAAGTAAACTTTATTTTCACCCTGCAGTTTTGCTGTGCATGCTGTGGTATGCATCTTAAATTCAGGTTTTCATGTTAGATAAGAATAGTTTCCTCCTGGTGTATTGCATAGTTTATATGCATTGTAAAAACATCTATAAACAGAAATTATCTGACTGACCAGAGAACATCTATAACAGATGTGGTGATACCTCAGTAGCAAGAAATACAAGATTTACAAAACACAGACAGAATCAGTATAGCAGACTGTCAGCTTTGTAAAGAAGTGGAAACTATCTTTTTCCCTGCTGGAACAAGAGAAAAACATGTGCACGTATCTCTGTTTGGGCTATGACTGGTTCAGTAATCAATTCAATTACAATGTTTTCTGATAGTGCATCTTTCGTTAATATTACATAGGAGTTATGATCAGTGTGTAGTCATTTGAAACAGTAATTCTTATTTAAACAAAAAAAATGAACTTTTTTCCAAAGAAAACATTTCTGAAACTCTGTCAAGATTCTCTTGCAATCCAGTAGCACTCTCTCAATGTTATCTTAGATGAGAGGCATTTAATTTCATGCCAGCATTTCGCCGACGGATGGTTGGAAAAGAAAACTTGCCATTGGGGAGGGCTGCAGGCAGAGCGCTGTAGCTTGCAAACAGTGCTGTGTCACACAGGTTGGTGTGGTGGGAACTGTCCAAAATTTCCATGGAGGAAAAAGCAGTATCCAAAAAGATCATATGGTTTACTCCAACTTTGATAAGTTAAAAAAAAAAAAAAAGAAAGAAGGAAAAAATGTTGTGGCCAGTTGAAAGTTGAAAAATGTTGTTGAAAGCGGAAATTTGCAGATAAATCTGAATGGATAAGTACATTTGAGTTTTATTACCTATATAAACTATATAAACTAATTTGTCTTAAAGGAAGAGCATAGCGTATCAGGCTAAAACAAGAGTGGAAATGATTTTAGAAAATTGCAAATAATGTGCTAGTTGCTGTTGCAACTGACTCGATATTGTGCAAAAAGAAAGGAGACAGCTTTAGTGGTTGCCTCCTGGCAATAGGGTATTATAACTGATGTGAAAGAAACATCTAACCTTTAGCATGACAACGTGTTAATGATGACAACAAATCTCTCTTGATCTTTATGACTTACCAGGAGACTCACAAAACCATGTCAAAACCCTAGACTGTCTCGTCAGTGAACCTCAATGACAAGCCAGGTACTAAAAAAATAAAGTAATCCTCATAACTCCACTTCTGAGATTTACTGTGATAAAAAAGGCAGTCAGGATCCAATTAGCTCCAATATATTAGCAAAATAATTGGAAAGAGTCAATTCTGAGAACTTTCTGGCAGGAAGAAGCCATGCATGTGTAAGAGCTATCCAGACACAGGCAAAAGTTAAAGGATTGCTTCCATGACTTAAAATGCGGGTAGCTGCTTTGAGCCACTGTAATATAATCCATAAAGTCCCATGAGTACCTTTGTCTTCATAGAGGATATGGCTGTTGATAAGTATATCACTGTAAAACTTCAGACAAAGAAACAGTGCTTGGCTATACCTAATTCACTTTTCTCTTCAATAATCATTTCATGAAAACACAGAAATTAAAAAAATCACTGAAGTACACCCAGTGATAGAGAAGACTGATTTCAAGAGCATATTAGCAATGTGGACTTAATCAAACTTTATGCTGACATTACAAATTCCAAAACATAGTACAGGATTTGATAATTTTTTGGCAGTTTTTCCCTTATGAAAAATACATAGACTAGAATAGAATAGAATTTTTCAGTTGGAAGGGACCTACAAACAGTCATCTAGTCCAATTGCCTGACCATTTCAGGGCTGAGCAAAAATTAAAGCACATTATTAAGGGCATTGTCGAAATGCTTCTTAAACACTGACAGGCTTGGCACATCGACCACCTCTCTAGGAAGCCTATTCCAGTGTTTGATCATCTTCTCGGTAAAGAAATGCTTCCTAGTGTCAAGTCTGAACCTCCCCTGATGCAGCTGTGAACCATTCCCACACGTCCTGTCACTGGATAGCAGGGAGAAGAGATCAGCACCTCCCTCTCCACTTCCCCTCCTCAGGAAGCTGTAGAGAGCAATGAGGTCGCCCCTCAGCCTCCTTTTCTCCAAACTACACAAACCCAGAGTCCTCAGCCGCTCCTCACAGAGCATTCCTTCCAGCCCTTTCCCCAGCTTTGTTGCCCTCCTCTGGACACATTCGAGTACCTGAACCTCCTTCTTAAACTGTGGGGCCCAGAACGGCACACAATACTCAAGGTGAGGCCACACCAATGCTAAATCTAGCGGGACAACCACCTCTTTTGACAAGCTGGTTATGTTGTGTTTGACGCGCCCCAGGATGCGGTTTGCCCTCTTGGCTGCCAGGGCACGCTGCTGACTCATATTGAGCCTGCTGTCAACCAGCACCCCCAGATCCCTTTCTGCAGGGCTGCTCGCCAGCCACTCCTCTCCCAATGTGTACTTGTGCCCGGAGTTACTCTGTCCCACATGCAGAATCCAGAACTTGGACTTGTTAAATTTCATGCCATTGATGATTGCCCAATGCTCCTATCTATCTAGATCCCTCTGCAAGGCATCTTGTCCCTCAGGAGAGTCAACAGCACCTCCCAGTTTGGTATCATCAGCAAACTTGCTAATGGTGCATTCAACTCCTGCATTGGGATCATTGATAGCTGTATGGAACAGAACTGGCCCTAGAATTGAACCCTGAGGCACACTGCTGGTGACCAGTTGCCAGCCAGATGTAGCCCCATTCACTACAATTCACTACTTAATTTTGGGGGGTTAAAAATGCGTGCCCTTAGGAAAGAAGACAAGGCAGGCTTTGGTTGCTTAATGAGAGGAATGATTAAAATGTGCTCGAAGACTCAGTTTCTTTTCCACATTTGTGCTCTAGGATTTCTGGCTATCTTTGAGCAAGGCATTTCACTTTTGGCCTTAATTTGCTGATCTGTGTGTTGAAGTGTCATGGTTTAACCCCAGTTGGCAACTAAGCACCATGCAGCCGCTCACTCACCTCCCAGGGAGATGGGGGAGAGAATTGGAAAAGCACAAATAAGAAAAACTTGTGGGCTGAGATAAGAACAGTTTAATAATTGAAATAAAATAATAATAATAATAATAATAATAATAATAATAATAATAATAATAATAAAGATTAATTGTAATGGAAAGGAAAATAACAAGAGAGAGAGAGAGCAACAAAACCCAGGAAAAAAGATAACAAAAAAACCCAAGTGATGCAACTGCTCACCACCTGCTGACCGATGCCCAGCCCGTCCCCAAGCAGCGATCGCTGCCCCCCAGCCAACTCCCCCCAGTTTCTATACTGAACATGATGTCATATGGTATGGAATAGCCCTTTGGGCAGTTTGGCTGTGCCCCCTCCCAGCTTCTTGTGCACCTGGCAGAGCATGGGAAGCTGAAAAGTCCTTGACCAGTGTAAACATTACTTAGCAACAACTAACACATCAGTGTGTTATCAACATTATTCTCATCCTAAATCCAAAACACAGCACTATACCAGCTACTAGGAAGAAAATTAACTCTATCCCAGTCAAAACCAGGACATGAAGCTATGCTGCTTTACAGAAAAAGGTAACTTTCTGAGATCTAGTTTGATCACAATATGAAAACAGTTTGAATTATTGTGAGAATTATGTTTCTCCCACCGATCTTAGCAGACTGTCAGAAAAAGAGCGCACCTTGTTTTCCCACACGCAAATTGACACATCCAAAATGTTACAGTGAAATTAGTGGAAATGTTGGCAATGAGGTAGTAAGGATATCCTTAGGACTAAATATCTAATTCTGGTAAATTACTACAGGTTTTGTTCTACCAAGTTTGTATACAATTTTTCAAACACAATGGGTTATAGCTACAACAGCCATGAGTAAAACTCACATTGAAAAAGTCCTACATAATCTGTTTCATGCCAGCATTTTTAATAAACCTCTTGCACACTAAAGATGCAGAGATCATAGTGAGACAATATTCTGCAGATACAGATCTTCGGAAAAAGTAAATCAATAGAATTTTCCTTTTCCTGGGTATCACAGTAGTCAAACAGTCTAGCTGAAAATTATGAAAATACACTATATATGTTGCTTACAGTTTCCAAAAAGCATCTATTAACTAATTAATGAACAAAAAAGTTTCTGGTGTAGTTTTAGACTTATTTTGTCTTAATCTCAAAGATTAGGTAAATTTGCTAGTTTTATCACATTTCCCTTGGGAAAGAGAAAGCACAATACACTTGTACTGGCATAACTTCATTTATTGAAAAAACAGGAAAAATGGGGTCTGACCATGCCCACAATAATTGTGGGACCTCTGAAGCACAGGCATACATTCCATTGGCAATATTCTGTACATAAGAAATTATGAATTGCATATCATGTTGTACAACATGTTACATAAAAATTGCTTCTCTGTGAAAATCATCTTCAAAGTTTTCAATAATCAGATCTTAGAAGGCATTCAAAAGATATTTCATATCAAGTTTGAATGTGTATGGTCTGTTGACATTGTGTTTTCAGATAATAGATTAAGTTAAGGACCAAGTTCCACCAGCAGTAAGTAGAAATAAGAGAAGTTACCTTGAATTCTCAGAGTCATTGCGAGGCAGAGACCAAAGGTGTAAAAACAGGCTCAGAAACATTTAGATCACAAGATGAAATAACAAAAAAGCCATAAATAGAGGCCAGATCTGCTTTCCATTGCTGGGCTTTAATCACAAATTTATTTTTCCATTCCTAGTGACTTATTGGATTTCCAGAATAATGAAGGATTTGCAGGATCCAGTTCATCAGAAGAAGGCAAATAGTATTTGGCTGACTACTCAAAACTTCCTTCTTTCAGTAAATGAGATGAAAGTACTCATTTTGTTCTTCTGGTTTTCGGTGAAATCCTCTCAGCTGTAGTCACTTTCAAAATGGGAACCATTTCAATGATTAATACCTTTTGTTCTTCTTCCTAAGTATTCACGCATCACAACGCACCAGGAGATTTATTTATTTTTTAAGTCAAGCTTTTGAAGTAGAGAGAAGCAGGTATTTCTCTACCTACATTTTCAAACATCAGCAAGAAAGAACTGATCCAAAAGACTATATCTTTCTATAAAGGATTTTGTCCAACTAGAGCTGTGCAAGGCATAGGTTATAATGTTCACTTGACAACATAGACTATACAGGAAGGAAATTAATCTGAGAATCAACCCAAATCTGTTTTTTCATTACTTCTCTTGTTCAAGCCTCTAAGCCAGCTATCAGAGCCTGAAGAGCAAAACTGAACCAAAATTTGCTAATATTTCATTTATTCGTTACATTAACAAATGCACTAATATAGCACTGTATAATGTCATGTATTTAAAGACTTTTTAAACCTTACGTACATCAAGCGAAGTGGAGGGTGACTCACATTAGTGAGCAATCTAATGTGTAGATATATAACATTAACTACTATGAAATCAGACAGTTTATATTTATCATGGATTACGTAGCTACATGCCACCATTCAGTGCAGAGTATCTAACGGGCCATAAATCTTCTCCCCAGTTTGTATTCATTTACAAGTGCAGCATAAGCGGTATATGCCACTCACAAAGGACCAGATAAGGCACTGTCAAGTGACTCACCCGAGACAATGCCACAAGTCACCGACTGAGCAGAACATCCCAGTTCCTCACCCGTACTCCTTCACCTCAGATAACACAACTTGTACCAATACATTTCATGCAGACCAGGATGGATGTAGTATTTATACTTTCAAGGAAGCAGGCAGCTAGGAATTGATGAGAGATTTTTCAGTTAATTATTTCAAAATAGTCTGTTTTGAATTTACCTAGTATACCTAATCTGGACTTGGACTCATTCTTAACATATTTTAATAAAAGTATTGACTATTACTGTTGCCTTTTTCCTCAAAAAAAGAAACTGTGAGGTAATATTTACCAAAACCACTTAAAATGAACTCGAGAAATACACATATTCTTTCCATCTTACGCTGCAGACAAGAACATTTATCGAAACAAGAAAGTGGTTTTGACTAAACTTCACAAAGGGGAAGGTGTTCAATGCAGTTTTGAGGATGTATTTGAGAAAATATTTCAAGGAGACTGAAACATGATTTCTTATTACTACAGGATACCACAAATATTCACTGCTCTGTTATATTATACCACAATGCTTATTAAAAAAAATTTCATTTTTGTAAACCTTTGTTGGTAAAAAGAAAGTGTTTTAAAAAAATTCTGAAAAGTAGTTGTTATAGATTTTCAGAACTTTGATATGGTTCATTTACAGATACTGTAAACTACTTATATACTATATATATAGTATATATATACCATACTGTATATATACACTATACTATATATACCTATATACTATACATAACAGAGAATAATACCTAGAAGTACTGTACAGCTAACAGGACAGACACAGTACCTTAAAAACACACAAAAACACCCACCCACAAGTGGGGAAACAAGTGAATGTGCATTGTCATAGATTTTGTATGTCAAAACCATAGCTAAATAAGTTTATTACAGCCAAAAGAAAAACTGAAGAGAATTAGTGATGATATACTGTTCCTGTTCTTACAAGAAAAGACATATCCCCTAGATTATATAACCCTGAGCAAAAAATCTGTTGAGAAGCTTAGGAGAATAAACAAATTGCATTTTATAAATATTTTTCAAAGGACTGCCATCTAACTTAATAAAACACATTGATGATTTGGCATTAAAAAGCTCCTTTGGCATTGCTTCATTAGTGTCCCCACAAAAATAGAGTTTGAAGAGAGTCCTTGAACATCCACTATTTTAAAAAGGTTATAATAGAAAATAATAATGCTATAATCTCACTGATATCAAAGGGCAATTACTGGACTAAAAACTGATAAGAGTAACATTTTGCATAGAAATTGGATTATTTTATATTTCAGATTCCAGAAGCTCATTTGCAATATTAATTGCAAATTTATTATTTTTTTAATAAGCTCCTTCAAACTCACCTATAGACTATAATTTGGTGCATTCTTCACACACATATTGCATCAAACGTACTACAAGATTCCTGTTTTCATATAGTTTTAATGTA
Organism: Ciconia boyciana; assembly: GCF_034638445.1. NCBI lineage: Eukaryota > Metazoa > Chordata > Aves > Ciconiiformes > Ciconiidae > Ciconia > Ciconia boyciana. Next base: position 19,446,845 of record NC_132938.1, read on the forward strand.
GTAGGAAAAAAAAAAAACCAAACACAAAATCCACTTTCACCCAGATTAGTGTCTTCAGAGTAATCCTGAATAATTTTGCTTGCTTTTTGGGAAGCAGGACGTTCTCTAGCTGTGATGAAACACTACATTTTAGAAGCTCTTATGAACCTGTTCATTTAGGATTCAAGGGCCCACATTCCCAAGCCTGAAAGATAGCCCCATTTACCTCTGTGAAGCAGATTACAGCCGTTTATACTTTTAATGGTATATGGAAAAATTAATGCTCATTCTATGTGACTAAGTCTAAATGGAACACAGCATGTTGATTTCAGGAGATGACAGAATCGCTCACAGCTTAAAGCAGGTCTGCTCTGATATTTCAAAAAAAGTAAAAATTTTGCAAGAAGCATTACACCTGCTAACGTGACTTTAAATATGCTTTTGAATCTCTCTGCTCTGAGGTTATTCAGATTTCTTTTGCTTCAGTCCTTTCTGCAGGTATTTCTATGTTTACTAGTTCAGTTAATGAGGGGTTACATACCACCAAATCACATCTAATATGCTAATGGGGAGCTGAAATCATACAGCCAACTGTGCCTCTCAGGAAAAAAAAAACAGCAAAGATGCTGAGAAAAAGAAAGGCCCTTGACAATTCACATAGAAAGTGAAGAGTTTCATTTGAGAAAAAACAGGGAGATTTTTCTTAAAAACAGCATGCGAGGAAGGAAAAGGTTAGGACTATTAAGGCCCAGAAGGAAAAACTGGAGTGGGTGCAATTCTTCCTCTGATGCACACCTTGCTGAGAGAAAATTTTTCTTTAGTTTTTAATTCAAGTCATGAATCTCCCTGGAAAAAATTCAAACAGTGACTTAATCACCCAATGAAAACATCAGACACAATCAAGTGGAAATCTACTGACACTATGGAGTAGCAGAAGAACTCAGCCAATTTATTTGTTATTTGTAAATTCTACCTGATCTGCATTGCAAGAACTAAGACACACTAAGCAAAGACAACAGTGGTTAGTGAAACCACTACCAAAATCATTTACATACACATCTTCTACACAAGGGGGGGGAAAAAAGGGAGGGGAAAAAAAAAACCAAACACAAAAACCCCAAATCTGTCATCCAAGAGAAGCTGTCATAGCAGAAATAAGATGATAACTACTAGTGGTGCAAAAATACTTAATCTTACTATATGTATCTGATGATTACTTGATAGTTATTAGTAGTCATATTTGAAAGTTATCTACAAATTCAATTTTTCATGAATGTTTGTTCTTTCCCAATGGAACTGAAAATTACTACAATATCTATCTCCAGAGAATAATTAAAATTTTAACTCTAACTTGTTTTAGAAATAGTCACTTTTAGTCTAAGAATTCACAATTCATACATGCTCAGTTTTCCTTTTGTTACATTAAGGGATGAATAATTATATCTTAGGATAGAGCTGGGAAATCACGTCTTTTGTGAAGATGACAAGAATTGCAAATGTTTCCTCCAATAGTTCAGTTATTAAATAATTTGGTATCACCCAAATTTCCACTTCTAAGAATTATATTGTCTTAGTAATACAAACTTGTAGTTCTGATATACCTGAATTCCTAATCATTTTATATCTTGAACAACAAACATGGGATTGCCTTCTGCATAGACATGCAAACGCATTTCTGTGACCTGCCTATCAATGAAACCAATTGACAATTTTCTGCTCCAGTCTGTAACTATTATATTTACCAGTAAGAAGATGCAACTGGTGAATCAACAAATAAATGTCTGTCTAGAGCCTCCATTATACCTATACTTGTAATACAAGTTTTCACATTAGCAGCATTTATTTCTACATTGGTTTTCTTTCACCAAGATTAAGGGCAAGTGTAGGGATGTCTTGCTGAAAAGCCAAGCCAAACTATCTAATGATCAAAATGTAAAATTCATTTTGTGAAAGTACATTACACTACTCTGTGTTCAATACTCATTCATAAATAAAATAGCCTTAGTTTGAGTTACCTTAATGGAGTGCATTATACCTTAATTTCTTCAAGGCAATTGCTGTGTTTGCTACATATCCAGCTACTGAACCCTTCTACTGGATTGTGGACTGAAAGAAGTCCTTCAAAACAAAAAAGTAAATATCATAGTGACAGGGAGGGCTATAAGATAACTTTTTTTTTTAAACTTCAAGGTGGTTCTCTGAAATGATCCCAAGAGAAAAAACACTGCAGGCCAATTTATGGCCACGTATCTGTGAGATGATCAGTTTTCTGCACCTAAGCATGCCCAATAAATTAAAAAGACATTCGGAGTGGACACAAATTATATATTTTATTAAAAAGCATTTTTCCTGTCACTAAGAATTATGACTAGTGTTCAAAAAGTTTTTAAACCTGCAGTCCATGCTTTGACCTTAGAAACTACCCCCTGTTAACACACATTCCTTGTTGAACCTTACTGGTTCCCTTCAGAGGTGCAGCCGCAGGAGACTCAGCAGGACAGGGGAGCATCACCCACCTGAGGCCACTCCTGCCAACCACCGAAGTCTTTCACTCTTTCCATCAGCACCTGTGCCCTGCTCAGCCCCCGTGGGACCATGCCCTCGTCTGTGGGGGCACTGCCTGTGCTGGGAAAAGCCAGAAGCTGATGCTGATCTCCTTATGGAAGCAGCCCCTCCCTTTTGATCCCTGATGCTGGTTTGATCTTTCTTTTCCTCTCCATACTTCCACAACTGCTGCCCCCCGCCTTTTTTTTTTTTATTAAAAAAAGAAAAAAAGAGCTCTCTGGCAAGCCAGTGGTCTCATGTCTGCAAAACCAGAGAATGATTAAGACTGAAAAACTTAAGAAAAGGCCATTAATGAAAAGTAGCGCAAAGGCAACACTTCCTATAGTCATGGAGCAGTTAAGTGAACCTTTTTTTCTGTAAGGAATATGAGATATGGGGATACAAGCCCTGAAAATATGCAGGAAAAAAGGGAGGCTTAAAAGCACGTGTATAATTTCTTGCTGTTATGATACAGAGGTGAGACATAGGAGCATTAATTGTACATCAAATGTCTTTTTACTGTGATTTTAGGCCCCAAAAAATTTACACTTGCAAGGTCAGGATCATTAACTACCCTCAGGAGATGCTAGCACACTTTGAACAAAACAAATTCCCCAAAGAAAACCCAAACCACTCCACATCAAATCCATCTCATTTATAAATAGATGGCTGCCAGATAACACAGTCCTTTCCTCTCCTCAGGTCACTGGTATCCTCCGCCATCCACAGCCCACTCTTTCTGGTCTCCTAATCAGGTGAAGCTGCTTCTGCCTATTCCTGCTCTCGTACACAGCTCTTCAACTCGCACTCAGAGCCAAACTAAAGCATATTAATGGCTGCATATACTCGGGTTGCAGGAATACACATTCACATGCTTCAAAATATGTACTATGTTGCCCGAGAGAAGGAAGGAGGTATTGAATATGGTTTCCACACAGTCTCTCTCCACACTAGCTTTTGGCTATGAAAGATCCCTCAATGCCGTGCGTGGTATGAAGACAGTGGGGCTGTTAAGAACAACTCTGATCCAGCTGAAGAAACATCTGCTTTCTCCAAACAGAGAGAGCATAGGTAACAGCAAGAGGTAGTGGTAATTGTTGGAGGTCAGATTCTACTACAGAATTAATCACGATTTCCAGTGCTGTTGACCTTTGAAGATCAAAAAGTGGCTGTTGGTAAATTAACTGCCAAACTGGTGCAAGCATCAGATGAAACCTCACAAGAGCGGATATGTTTTGTTACTTTCCTACAGCCACAGATAAAATCATCTTCTAAACTAATACAAGAGAATTAATTAATGATGGAATTAATTTTACCCAGTGAAAAGCAGAATCTTCTCTCACATTTACAGCATAAATCCATTTAAGTTTAAACAGAACTTTCAAAATTAGTTCTTATGAAACTAGACACTAAGAATGATGTTGGCTGTTGTGAAGAATGGGGATATATGTTTCTGCTTTTTACTAGCAAAATGAGTCTAGATTCTATCAGAAGTTTGCACGTTAAGTTGTGCAAATATCAAGAAACAAAACATGCTCTCAGAAGCTGCATTTTGAACCTTCTGATAAAAATCACAGGATAACTAAGGTTGGAAGGGACCTCAGGAAGTGTTTAGTCCAATCCCCTGCTCAAAGCTAGGCCAGCTATGAGATCAGGCCAGGGTGCTTGGGTATTGACCCACTACGCATTGTGAAAACCTCCAAGGATGGAGAGTGCACCTCTCTGGGCAGCCAGTCCCACTGCTTGACTGTGTTTGTAAAAAGTCAGAACCTCTCATTTCAATTTGTGACCATTATCTCTTGTCCTTCTGCCATGGAGCCCTATGAAGAGGCTGGCTGTCTTCTCCATGACCTCCTTTTAGGTGCTGGGGTGCTGCTGTTAGGTTCTTCTGAAGCTGTCTCTTCTCCAGTCTGAAGAAGCTCAGCCCCCTCAGCCTCTCCTCAGCAGGCACATGCTCCAGCCCCCCACTAACTTAAGGGCTTCCACTGAACTCGCTTCTGTTTATCAGTATTTTGTATTAGAGGACCCAAAACTGGATGCAGCACTCTAGATGCAGTCTAATGAGAGTAATAATCACTTTTCTCAATCTACTGGCTGTGATCCTTCCTGTTAATACAGCCTGGGATTCTCCTAGGCCAACCTTGCTCAAGACAGCAACATACCATGTAGCACATTCAGCTTGCTGTCTACCAGGACTCCCAGATGCTTTCCAGCAGAGCTGCTCCCCAGCGTGTATTCCTTCTCAAGTGCAGGATTTGGCATTTGTCCTTATTGCATTTCACAAGATTCCTGCTGGCCCATTCATCCAGTCTATCTAGGTCTCTCTGTCTAATGGCTCACCTAATTTTGGCATCACCTACAAGCCTGTTGACAGCATACTTCTTTGCATTTCATAAAGCTGTGAAACAGCACAGGTCTCAGGATAGATTCTTGTGGTACTCCACTTGTTAACAGCCTCCAGGTAGAGTATGACCCACTATCCACTAAGTCTCATCATCCAAACAGGGCTTTTTTTATCCACCTCATTGTCCACCAATCCAAACTGTAGTTTCCTTGATATAATACTTCAGGTGCGTGCACACTTTCACATGCCTTTACCCACAGACAGAAAAGACAACAAGTACAGAGCTGTAGGCTGAATCCTATGCCTGGCTGCATTGCTAGATCTTTAAGTGCAGCTTGGAAAACACAAGAGAGATGTGTTGCTGCCTGAACTGAAGAGATGCAGGATCAAGGGTCCATCCAAATAATTTGACAGAATACTTCAGTACAAAGTGTGGCCTTCTAAAGTTTCTAAAACCCATTCCTAATCTGCATTTGTGCAGTCTACAAAAGAGGGTAAGTCATAGTCCAAGATGAACTTTTTGTTAAAGAGAACTTCCAATTTTCAAAGAAAATCACAATCACTGTTTTGTTTTTATTACAGCTGTCTTATTGACATGTTTTGCAACGATCTTTAGAGATCATCTAGATTACAGGATTATAACAGAGTAGCAGGACCAAATGTTTTATTATATTTAAAGTACTTGTTAGAGGCTCAAGATGGACATGCAGCATAATTTTCATTCCAGAAAGTAGCAAGACGAAGTAATTTGTTGCTGAGTAAATTACCAATTTTTAACACAAGAATCTGTTTTGCTCCAGTAGCATTTCTTCTGTCTGCTTTTGCTTTCAGTTTATTGACTCTTCTCAGAATCTCCAGAACAGTATGTTGAGGACCTATGGTCTTGGACTGGTAGCATCCTGTTCCACTTTTTTTTTTTCTCTATGAATTTCCATATTATTTTTATATATCCTGCTTAACACTATATTGTTTATCTATTAATTGCAGAATGTGTGAGTGCATATGCACATTTCTAACCAGTGATGCAGAGCACTTGTTTTTGCTATTGCTAAGCAAAGAGTAGAGTACATGATAATTTACTGTGTATTAGGTTCCTCCAAAAATATGTGCCTTCAGAGAAATAACCAAGTCTACTTTTAGACTGTACAAGGGTTTCTGTCAAGATTGTCTGCTGGGAAAAAAAAAATACTCCAAACATCTTAGTTGTGTTGTTCTACTCTTTTAATTCTTAGTGCATTCCTAATGTCACATAAGAAAAATGGACACAGATTCTATAAAACTGATGAATTGCATAAATGAATGAAGTCCTTTATTGATATATATAGATTCATTGATTTTCACTGTGTTACCCAAGAGAAGATTGTGGTTCAGTCTTTTCCTCATTCTTACTTTTTCTTATGAATACATAGCAAAACAGAGAAAAGCATGGGGTACATACTCAAATTCAAAAGTATGATTTGGTTCTGCAAGTAGCTCAGCTGGTCATAGTTTTAGAAGCTATAAATAACACCATAAAAGGATCAAATCTATAGATCCCAAAAGGCCATTTACATGTGAGCATTACTCATACAATGGGACACTCACACTCTATTTAAGTGGCTTTTTTTCCCTTAAGTCTGCAAGACATATGATGCAAGACTGCAATTAAGACTAAAAAAAGAAACAAAACCAAAAATGTTTTATATTTAAACATTAAAACATCTTAATGCAATTGATCCAAATTTTGACCTAAGAATAAAATTGCAGAAGTTAAGACAAACACACTTATACAAAAATTCTTTTCGTCTTGCAATGGCTGAATACTTTTTAAATAGCAGTATCAAATAACTGCATTCCTTGCTTGCTTGTCTTCTTATATTGCCACTAAAAATAGACATTTTCTTACTCAAAAGATCATCCAAAGGACATGACTAGTAATATTTCGCAATCACCATTTCAGAACATACTCCAGTACGCTTTCATTCAGATCCACAGAATATTACCTATAGCATCTGTTTATTATTTGTAAAATCCTGTTCCTAGCTCTACTACAAAAAAGTGAGCTTTCCCTTAATGCCAGGAAACTTCCACCATTTACAAGCTTAGAAAAAGAGTATAGCTGATGCTGCAGCTTTATCATTTATCTCAAGTGCTCAATTAACTGTACAGTAAATAAATAGTAAGAAAACCATAATTCAGGAAAAGTTGGTCCCAACTGAGTCAAACCCCACAGTACACTGAAAAATTAATTCAAGTACAATCTTAGCTTTTCAACACACAAAGAGTCTCCAATTTCTTTATCAATTTATATTAGCTAAAGTTAAGGTTCCACTTAAGTGTTTGTTGGATCAGGAACAGATTATTTAGAAGTCTTCAGAATTAGACTCCAAGCTTCTTGGTATTTACAAGCCAATGCATATGTCTAAAATTTTGTGTTCTTTATTCAGATGTAAAACTGGAAGGAGTTCATGATCAAACATTGTAAAATATACCTTTTTTTTTTTTTTGAGGTTAGATCTTGTGTATAAAAAGAACAAGAAAAAGAACCTACAGAAAAAAAAAAACCCCAAACCAAAAACCACAAAGCACTTCATGTATTGAGTTTGGAATGGAGGGGACTGGTTTGTGTTGTTTTGTCAAAAGTCTCAGTGAACTGAAAACTGGTTAAAGCATCAAGAGACAAACTACTGACAAATTTCTCTATCCAAATAACACTGCAGGAAATAAGCTGTGGAAAAATCATTGACTTATAAGATTGGATCTTATAACGTGGCACAACAAATCACTACTGTCTCCTGTAAGATTCAAACTCCTTGAAAAAAGAGCCAGATCAAAAAATCATCTCTGTAGCTGCCAAAGTTTTTACTTTCTTGGCCACCACAGTTCACTGTAAGGATAGTTTCATAATGATCAAGATGAAGGATCATTATTGTACAAATGAGTTAACTGCATAAAACTTCACTCTTCTCAGAGTTCTCCCCTTCATTTCTAGAGCTAAAACAACACTAAAAAGACAGCTAATCATGCTTCCTTTTTCTACTTTATACATGAGAAAATGGAGGCAAAAATGAAGAGATCTTCTCATCTTCAGGTACGCAGAAAGTGGTCCCAGTGGACATGCCTACAGACTGAAATCCGTTACTAGCTAGTCTTATATAAACTTGAACTTAACGTTTGCAAACTACCAGAGTACTAATTTTTTTTGCAAACAAATATGTCCTGAACGTCAGATTTTTTTTTAAAAGACAGTCAAAAGTAATTAAATCATCATACTGAGTGTGAAGTTTATTAATATTAAAAATTAGATGGAATCCCAGTCTTCAATCGTCATTGCTTTATTATACCAGTGTTCAGGGAAACCAAGTTTACAGAGCCATAATAGCAGCCTGGGTGGCATCACACTACAGCATGTGGGCTGCTGGAGCAGCAGTGAAGGTATTGAATACAATCTAGCTACAGATTTTTATCCCACAAATATCATCATCACACTGTGTTTAAACTCCCTCCCATGGCTTCAAGGAAGTAGCATGTGGCACCACTAGAATGATGGCTGCCAACTTTTCCCATGGTGCAACTCTTTCTTTTCATCATTGTTAGATTAACTTTTTTCCCAAATTAACAATATGACATGCACAAAGAAAGAGAGTTCTTTGAGCCAGGAGGCTTTTTTTTTTTTTTTTTTAATTCCATTAATTATCACATTTGTACATAGGCAGACAACCACTAAATATCAACTTTATCTAAAATAAAATCATTCATTATTACTGTATATACTCTTTACTTTTGAAAACCAAAGGAAAGAGAAGGGCATGCCTAAAGTAGGGGAGTTATAAAATTAAATGGAAAGTTTCAAAGTATTCAGCAAAGCATTTCTTCTAAGAGAGAAGTGATGTTCAAAAGAAAATGAAGAGATCATCAGTATGGGAGTCCTTGGTTCTCTGTCAGGGAGGATTTCTCAGGGAGCTAAATACCACTTTTATACTGTTAAATCCCCCAGCGTCAAAAGATTCAAAGCTCATTACAAAAAGACTGACTTTAACTTTCACAGAAATACAGCACTAAAAGTAAGCATTGCTCATTATCACCACAGATTCAACAATCCTTTTAATGAATTGATGAAACTCCTCCTTAAAACTTTGGGACTTTTTTCCCCCCTCTTCCTGCTCCTATTGGAAAATTGTCTTGGAGCTTCATCAATTTTGAGCATAAGCTGACTCTCAGAGACTTTAACCTACTACTTGTGCCACCTTAATCATTTACCTCAGATACAATTTTTTCTGCCTCTTGATCATATCTGACTCCTGCTTTCTGTTTTGCTGTGCTAAATGAGTCAGCTTCTTTCAGCCTCCTCCTGTTCAGAGAGGTTCTCCATCTCCCTGGTTGTCTGAGTTCATTCATTACACCTCTGCCACTTTGAATTCATTTCTCAACCTCTAACCTGATGAGAAGAGTATCATAAACCAAAAAGAGCTATCACAGGTTCTGATCCCTGTACAAAACAGGCCAAATTACCTGACAGTCACAGCCCCAGATCTAGCATGGCACGAGTTACATCTATCAGTCTTATAAATTCAGCAGGAATACCAATCCTTCAAAGCCTTCCTCAGCCACTCGCTTTAAGACTCGCCACTGCAACAGCTCAGCCTCTGAGGGGAGCAGGCACGGGGCTTGCATGGCCCTGAAGTGGAAGGGAAGGTGCAGTAACGTGTACAAGCCCGCGTGCCCCGGCGCACATTGGGCGCTGGGACCTCCTTGTCTCAGGACGGCAGGGAGAGGAGCAGCCATGCTCCACGTGCCAGCGCTCACTGCTGCACGGCCATCTGCACTGCAGCTACGCTGGCCGTGTCACTGTGCACTTCAGTCAAATTCACCTCAATTTGAGTACTAAGTGTAAAACTAAAAAAAAATTATAAATATAATACATGTAATCAAAGTGCCTAATGGTGCTTTTCAACTCTTGTAAAATATACATTCTAATAGAGCTTGTGGTGCTACATTTTTAAAACTAGGGTGGCCCCTATCTGTCCTCTGTCTCTATTGCTGCAGCTTAAGATATTCAGCTAAGAGGAGAGACCTGCATTGAAACCCTTCCTCTACTCAAGGCAAAGCAAGAATCTTTTTTAGAGCATTCAACACACTGACAGATACAAATTTTTAGGTTGCTTGGTTAGTGTTCATCCTTCTGCTCTTAAAAAGAATAATTAAAAATCCAGGGTACACAATCCCCCTCAAAATTTATTAGGCCAGAGAAAAAGAAAGTGTGAGCCTAAATTCGTAGGCACTAAGTTGCTAAAATATCATAAGTCATTCTGGATTGGAAGTGAAACTCTGACTTCTGTCCTGGGCTGGCTAACAATGCTAATTTCAAGAAAAAACACATTTTGGAGACTGTTAAAGAAAAGTAAAATGATTCTGAGATGCCTGATTGTCAGACACATACATAGGGACTGGCAAATACAGGAGAAAGCTGTATAGAACTAAAATGTTTTTGCCTTTTCAATCCAATATTTCAGTGTTTTTGAGCATGACTGTAATAGGCGGGATACTACAGATGATAGTGAGCAGATGTATTTCCTATTCATGGCGAGAACAGATGGAGCCTCAGTAATCCTCAGCAGATCTTATTGAACTGTGTTTTGGAATAACATCAAAACTGTAATACACAATATTTCATTGATGCAAAAAACCTCAGTTACTGGCAAAAACAAAAGGACAAGCCACAAAAGAAGCCAGTGTTGAAAGAACTTCTTATTTTTCTGTAGTAATTTATCCCACTGAGGTCTAAAATTTTATTGAAAGAACTTTTTTTTTTTTTTTTTATGAACACAGATATTTGAATTGGAGGTTTTGTTCCTTGGATGTTTTATGTTACAGCAGCAAAACAGCAGGGCAAGCAACTAACCACATTTAGAGCATATTACTATTTTTAAACTGCTTGTTAACCAAGCAGAGGATAATCACCTTTGGTATTTGTAGGTTTATGCATTTTCAGTTTTTGTCATTTACTACTGACATCAGCAAATAATTTTTTTCAAGCAGCTTAGGTGCAAGGTACAACACAGTTATCCTATTCAAAGAGCAGTTCAGGGAATGAAACGCAATCTTGCAATCTAGTCTATGTGAACTCTCCCGACTCCCTTATTCTTAGAGGCATGACTGGACACATCTGCCTTTTTTTTTTTTTTTTTTTTAGAAACCACCTACTCCCAGCAGTTTCATCTCCTGCATAAACCAGCAATTTAATGAGCTATGGAAAGGAGAAACCACTTCTGCCCTGAAGCCTTCCATATGGGTGTACCAGGTTGCCAACTTACCATCTGACCCAATGCAAGTTCTATGTTTTCCAGGCAAGAGAAACACACAGCCTATGTGTGGCATTTAGACAGAGCCTAGATAAATAAATTAGCATTTTGCCAATGCATAATAGCAAACCTTCAAGCAGAGCTTATTGACTGTGTCTGATTACATGTTCCTAAGAGCCTTGTTACAGTCAATAAAAGGCATGTGAAGAATGATAACAGTGTTAGGAGAAGAACACATTTCCACAGAGAGAAATTTATAAATTATGGTCACTAAAATTTCAACATAGCATTTATGGTAATCTTTAAATATAATCTAGGATATCACTTTCCTACATAGTCACAAGTCTGAAGGTAAGCACTTATCCTAGATGAAGTATTTAAACAAACCCTGCTTCTTCTCGAGTTTTCTATTTTGTGAACCTACATAGGATAAACAGCATATATTTTAAAAAGCCTAATTAGAAGAACTGTTGTCATTTCTGGCTGTTGTTCTGTAACTGTTCCTCTTGCAGCAAATTAAATAACAGATATGGCTTGTTTATGGAAAACAGCTTACTGAAATAACAAAGTCCTTATAAAAGAAAAAGCTAAAAAGTAGAATCTTGAAAGGAGATATTGCTAGGTAAACATAAAGAAGAAACCTTTTCTTTAATAGAATAGAGTACATATTTCAAGATTATGTACTCAGAGGAGTTCATGATTAAGTTTTTCATCTACAGTATAAACTTGGATGTCGCTTTACATGAATACAGCATACAGTCCAAGACTGTATTCCTTAGAGCTGAAAATTTTGGAAATCCAAAGCCAGCATGACTGTAATAGCTGCCCATCTCTTTTTACACTTTACTAAAAGTATTGGAGAGGCATATACTGACAGAATGACATCTATTTGCCTAAGGTTTTTCCCCAGTCCTTTCCTTTATTCCTACTCCAAGACTAAAAGATCTAAAGCTTGCAACATGTCTTACCCTACCGAACTATCCTAGATGGCTTAGAACTCTTTCTCTAAAGTTGAGCAGGCTTTGCTACCCCCAGTGTTGCATCCCCTTCAAGAAAACCTCTCCCTTTTGTTCACCAGCAATCATAACTGCATAGGTACTGTGAATCTTCACCCAATGCACTTCCCATGTCTTCCACCACTCTTATTTCACTCACATCCTGTTACTGGGTTTTGAGAAAACTGATTTAATAGCAACAAGAAAGTTTAACAGCAAGAAACTGTTATAAGCATAGGAATTGTTGATTGTAACCCAGTTAATACTTCCAATTTTATCACACAATAGTTTTTGTAATTTATTTACAAATAAATTTTGTAATTTTTAGAGTTCCCTGCTTGTTTGAATGCATAGAAACCTTTTAAGCACTAGCTTTGGGTTGCACTAAATAACTTTTTATTAAGACATAAACCATGATAATTCCTTGAAAAGCTTGAGTACTAACAGACTTTTCCTTTTGAGTCTTTAAGCAACTTCAAAAATGCGAATATGCTTATAGAAAAAGTTGTTAGTAACTATTTAAGAAAATATCAGGCTCTGAAGTTTAGATGCAAATTTTGTTTCAAAATGCTTACTGGTTGCTTCATGATATGTTCTAGCTTGATTTATCTTAAGAGGATGTGAACAAACACCACCACCAAATCAGGGATACATGTGGTATTTAGAATTAGGGCCATTTCTAGAAAGATTCTTTATGTACAGTGAGATGAGCTTTTTTAGTCCTGCAGTAGCAGCTACAATGTGAGCTAAGAACTTAGCATTTAAAGTAAACAATACTTGCAGGAATTTACACAGGCTTTCAGACTACTGGACTAATCTAAGTAGCAACTAATAGCTACAGTTAGTAATAGTTGCTGTAACAACTGTTCACAGAAGCATGACAAACATAATTTTATAGGAATTTATTCAGAAAGTAAAAAGTATATTTTGGTTTTCCACTGCCTTCATTATTGTAAGACGACACAGCTTAACAATTATTACTCTCCAATGTCTTTTCAACAATCTTTGTGAAGCTAACTGATCTAAGTCTAGTTATTAATTAACAAATAACCACCCAGTTTGGAAAAAAAAAAAGAAAAAAAGACACTAAGCAATCAGAATTAATGGGTTTGGAGACTTAATTGACACTTCATTCCAAACCCAGTCCAGGGTCTATTAAACTGATGAGTGTCTCTCCTTCGTCCTCAACAGACTTTGAATCAGAACATTTATCATTGCTCCTTTGTATCATAGCTGGCGTGCTCTAGCAAGGTCTGAGAAAAGAAGCTTAGGCTTCTGCGCTTTGACTGTTTAGAAAATTAACAGGTTTCAGTTCAGCCTTATTAATGAGGATACCTTAGAAAGGGGTAATCTGGAATATGTAAACACCCAGGACTGTTCCTTCCATTTTAGTGGCACTTTTACTAGACTAGAACCATGTCTTTGTTGATCTTTCTTTTTCTTGTCTTGTGAGTCTGGCAATTTGGGTTGCATGGACCTATCACTACTGGCAGCCCTTGAGTTTAAAATTTTCCTCTGAGCTAGATCATAGAATTTTTAATTCTCTCAAATCAGGGATGGAATTGTAGAGCTGCCAACATCTGCAGAATGCAGAAGACTTGCATGGCATACACAGTACAACTGGGCAGTATATTATTTGTATAGATGTATCTATAGCCTGAAATGATAAGAATGCCTGGTCTTAATCTGAACTGTCTCCCGTTTTCCAACTGACACTCCAAAGCATCTAGTGGGTAGCATTATGGGTATAAAAATGAGGTCTATGAGAACTCTGCATGTTAGTTTTAAAAGAAAAATTAAAATTAGTGTCTCTGTGTGTGCTTATCCACATGTATATTGTCTCCTTGTCTAAGAAGGCACGTAGAGCCCACACATAAGATATATTTAGAAGTTGAGTTTTGCACAGACTAACCTGTATGTTCCCAGGCCTTTTGTTGGATCTGGCTTAGAGTCACTACTGATCTTGTTATTTTTTTCCCTACAGTTTCAGTTAAGTTAGACAACTATCTAAATACCAGATAATGTAGCTGCAATTTCACAATTTCACAAAAAGAAATACCTAAAAGGAAAGTCAGCAAGCTCATTGAAATGTTTTGTAAGAGAGTATGAAATTAGAGAGAAGAAGATTAAATATTTCTTATTTCAAGTGACTAAGCTGCAATAAGAAATTAACCTTGTTTCTGCCAACATTCATTGAGCTTCTTTCACATATTGGTATTTGTTTAAAAATTGTGACTGTTGGGCATATCAACAGTGCAATCTGGTATTTTTAGAGCTATTCCTAAGCATATCCAGAAATCTCGTGGTTAGCATCCGAAAGCACATAATAATTACAGTAATTTCACTTAGAAAAAGATAGACTTCCCATCTCCCACAAATTCTACCATATAGAACAGATTTGCGCACTACTGTGATTTGAAACTTCATTTCTATAAGTTATTTGGAGTGCCACAACTTTTTTCTTCTCCAGATATAGACAGCATTAAGGAGTTAGTTTTCTGAAGTGCGAAGCATTCAGGTATGAATGATCAGACTTCTTTAAAAGGGATTCAAGTTTAGAATGAGAAAAGACAAAGCACTTACATTATTTTTGTTGCTAGGCCTTGGTTTGCAGGTGTGCAGAATAACTAGTATTCCTCATTAATATCAGTTACAAGTCATGTGAGCCCATGAATATTCAGAGGACTTCAACAACAACAAAAAAACCCAAATGCAGTTATCCAGAGAGCTCAGTACGAAATTAAAGACTGAGCTTCTCAAAACTTAAAATACACAATTACAAAAAAGAAACTGCAATTTTCTCACTTTCAGCGCCATTTAGAAACAGAACATTGGCTTTGTGCAATAAGCATGCACTTGCTACTTTTTTTTTTTTTACTTAAAAAAGAGCTTTAGCAAAAAGATAAAACCCCAAAGAAAATACTTTAATTTAAAATTACGTTCAGTGGGGCGTCATCCTTATTAAAAAAAAATAAAATAAATCCTCAAAGGTTTAACAACATTTGGGAAACAATACCTACAGAAACTGACTGAGTGCAGGCTTTCAGCTTAGAAGAGCTGAATGAAGGCAGTTGCAGAAGTTGTTTGCTTCCCCCCCTGCTCCACTTACAAACAGACACTTTTTGTTTGTTTGTTTCTAATCCTAGAAAAGAAAGAGAATTCTGGATGGAAACCCAATTTCCCCCCGCCCCCGTCTTTAACTCCTCCTTATTTTGCAACCAGAAAATTTGTATTTTTCCACATTTTATTGTTACATCCCTCAAATGAAAAATGTGATGTTGGAGCCCTCCTGCCTCCCATCTCTCATTGGAATACTCTTTCTCTTCCCAGCTGACTGTAGCATTCTCTGCAGTAGCCAGCATCTTCTGTTGATAGCTATAAATTTTAACTGGAAATATTTAGTTCTAAACAAAGTCATATCAAATGGCTTTTCCACAGTTAGACGTCTTAAGGCACCCAGCCAAATAAGCAAATAGGAATTAGTCAAATAATTCAGTGTTCCCCAAACTGAAATAGAATCAACTTTTTAATAAACTGAAGTTATTACAGCCCTCCCTGAATCTTAATGCAATAATATAAAATTTAATTTTAGTCATTTGCAATTGTTGCAAGTGTATATTATCTCTTTACTACTACAGAATGAATGAGATCCATTTAATCTTCATTGTTATAATCAGAAGTCATTAACCTAAACTAGGAAGGTGTGAAATTAATGTTGCAACAGCCTCAAATTTCAGTATGTTTGCTGACGGATATTTTTTTTTATTTTTTTAAAAGCAGCAGAGCATAGGTTAATTGCTTCAAGAGAGCTGAAGAATATATTTTCTCCAGATTACTCAACAATCTTTTAATTTATTGCTTTTAAACAAGGGTGTCGTTTAATCCAGTTATTCAACTTTTGCCAGCAATTTCACAGTTTAGCATAATATTTGCAATTTAATTAAATGCTAATAAAATACATCACTCATATCACCTGCAGACCAGGATGTGGGTGGCTCAATTACTTCAGTGTTTACAGCTCACTGAGTTGTGAAGGGCAAATGGAAACTTTTTCACATTACTCAACAGCAGTTATTTGAGAACTAGCACCAGAGGAAGATATGAATGTTTTGTCTCAGATTCCAAAAATGGAATAATAAACAGAGAGGCGGAATGGATATGTCAGTGTTCCCTTATGATAAAGGGGAAGGAAAAAAAAAGAACAACTCAACTCTGATTAATAATTAGGACATGTCTTTTAAAAATGAAAGAGGTAGCACTTCGCAGAAAAGGAAACCTGATTTTTGTTGTGCTATTAATCAGCCCATGTCTGTACAGATCTTAGTCTTATATTTGTTCTGATTTTTATATATATTTGTAAGGCAACCTTCAGATGGTTTGCTAGAATTATTAATTCCTTATTTTTCCCACCATGTTGATGGCTGCTTTTTTTGTCATTAAAATATACAATAGCTCATCAAGGCCCAGTGAAGTTCATAGGTTCCTTGGCATTTTCCTCCAAGTTCTGAGCAGGTAGGAGAGAAATCGGTTCTATCCCAAAACATCTTTAATGTCTGCTAAGCTAAGGAAAAAAGCAGGAAGGCTTCAGTGCAAGGTTCACACTTTCCTATGTAATCTTCCTTCTCTTGAACTGATACTAATACAGATACTATAGCTACAGATACCAATGTCTGTAGCATTCAACTGTATTCATTTGGGGAAACATTTCATTCAGTCTGCGTTGATCATGCATATCCCAGGCACCACTTTTCTTTATTCTCTCTCTCTTTCAAAAGACAACTTCTTTTCTTAAACAGCTACCACTTCAGAAAACTGAGTTATCTCTGCTTCCCTGGTACGTAGGACTTCTGTAACGACAGACAAGCTTAGTCATTTGTGCAATGTCTAGAGAAGAGGAGGTCTCTGGGTTATTCAGAGGAATCAGTGGGTTGCGGGCAAACAGGCATGGGAACTATGGGACAGTTTTGACAGGAATGACAGAAAATGCCATAGCATACTGCTAATTGTCAACGTGGGCAGGGGAGGTGTTTCAGAGGAAGTGCAGAATAAAGAAATTGTAAACCATAAAGACAACACATAACATTGTAGGTATTTATGGACATTCTTCCAAAGCGTTAAGACAACATGGGGGGAAAATACTGATATGCTCATGTGGGGGGAAAAAAAAAAGTAGAAACGTAAAATTAGCATAATTCGATTTGAAAAAACAAGCAAGCAAAAAACCACCAATCTCTCTTCAAAAGGAAGAAAAAGATCTTTCTTTTCATATAAGCGTAATTAAGGAATTATTTGCATGTCTGTCTGTTTTGCATCAGCCTGGGATCCAAGATTTGACCAAGTCAAAGTGGCTTTGCCTCCAGTTCTTTGTACCAATGACCAGTGTCCTTTGTTTCATGGTTGAAGAGATTTCAGAACAGAGATTTGAGCTTTTACCTAGAGCTGCAAGAAAAATCCTTAAACATCACCTTATTATATACACTTTGGGATCTACCTAAAACTTATCAGTTACCTTCTGTTGTTGACTCATTGTCCAAGAATTCTGCATTTACTTGAAACGGTAGTGTCTACTGCATAGTTAATGCTATATCTACCAGGCTATCATCTCCGCTGCTGTCTTCACTCAATTTTGAAGCCCATCTTGACCAATAAACTACCTTTCTCTTGTTGGTATTTTTTTCCCTGCTGCACTTTCTCCATCTATATAGTCCCGATTTGAACAAATTTGTCAACTTCTCTTCCTATAAAGGCTCATTCTCATCTATAACAAATTGATCAGAAGATCAGAATCGCACATACTGGATTATGCCACAAGGAAATCCTAGGAAATAAAGATATTATTTTTTCATTCTTGATATGATAAGAGGTTAAAACTTCATCTGATCCAGATCTAATAATCTCAGTGGAGTTATATAATACTCTAAAGTAAGCAAGAGGTGAAAGTGAGAACTACAAAATTTTAGAAGAACTGTGTCTTCAGAATGGAAATTTCTGACACACAATTAGCCAGAAAAAAAATACATCCTTCTGGAAAGCAGCTCCTCTTTTGAAATCTGTGCTACAATCTTTAGTTATAATGCACTTTTACCCAATAATGAGGAAAACCAAAAAAAAATCTTTAAGACAAAATATCAAACATTTATGGATTTTTTTTTTTTTAAGACTGTGATATAAAAATGACTGTTTAATTAACCACCAAACATCACATTGCAATATCTACTGCTCCTCCAACTGATTTGGGTGCTGTAAGTACTCTTCAGACTGATGGCAAAGCAACTAGTTAGATTTTCAGTATGTGATGGCACACAGAAAGCACAAGTTAAAACCTTTTCCCTGAGAAAGGAAACGGTCCTGTAAGTGATCTTCAGTCAGATCACTGAAAGGAGACTAAGCAAATGGCCACTGGGAAACTTATAGAAAAACGGGGGGGGGAAGTATGATCACAGCTAAAACCACACATGTTGGACAAAGAGTGAATACTTTAATTAGCAGATTAAGCATTCAGAAATGGGAGGTGTTATATTAAGAGAATGGAGAATAGAATAGGGCATTGTAGGGGGAGCATTAAAAGAGAAACAGAAACAAAGGTAAAAGAAATACAGTAAAGAGTGAAACAGCAAGATAGCATACAAGAAAAGACAGAATAATTATAAAGAAATCAGATTTTGAGAACAAATTTAGAAAGCATTGATTTTTATTTTATGTTTGTATTTTTACCTAGTCTAGTTAGTCATATCCAGGTTGGGGTTTTTTTATTCTTTTCCTTTACTATTCCTTCCCTTTCCCCTTGTTTTGTAATCAAACAAGTGTATGAACAAAACCTGATGTGGCTGCATACTTTTAATTTTGTGGAATAAGAAAAAAAAAAAAAGTATTTTCCTTACAGGTTTTCATATGGTTTGTCAAAACTGGGAAGCATAGACTAGCAGAATCTGATCTATTTTTAAAAGAGACTATCACTTTACATGGAGAAAAGAAGAATCACAAAATATATTTTGTTATTAAAAGCTGAAGTATAGTGTTACGCTCCTCCCTCCCCCTGCCTTTTTCTTTTTTTCACTGCATTTTTCAGCTTCCAGGTTAAATTGTGTTCGGAGTATTGTTATGCTGCACAAGTTTTGTCACCATACATACACAGCCTATGACATCCCATAATACAGATGTTCATCCTAGCATAGTACATGAGAATGGATGACAAAGAATGGATGACAAAGGAGAAAGCGAAACATGTTGGAGGGTGATGCTTCCCACTCAGGGGCAAGTCCCAATAAGTAAACACATCAATCTAACAACTGTAACATTAGAAACAATGGATTGTGATAAACAAGTTGATTTTATTCCTTGTGTCATTATTAATATAAACCATGACCGAGACAGCTTTTGAATAAATACTTGTAAAGTAAATTATTTCTAAGGGTTCATTCTGATTGCATCATTCCAAAAAGCTTAGAAGACCATCAATATTGCATGAGCTTGACAGTGACTCATAAGACACTCATACATATGTTTTCATTAGTTAATCGAGCTTATCACTAGGGAGAAAATATTAAAATTTGATAGAAACTACAGCATGGGAAAGTCAAGGGAGATTAGAAAGCGTTATAGCTCTGTATTCAACCATTTTCAGAAAGATTGGTTTCCTACCTCCAAAAAAAAAAAAAAAAAAAAAAGGCAATCGTTAAGCTTAAAAAAAATTAAGACAAGGAGAAATTTTACCTCTTTTACCTTGAGGAGTTCTTACTGTAGTAGAGTCAACAAGCCTGAAGATAAAGCATGCAAGAATTGCAAGGCAAATTTTATGGACTGTGCTGTGTAGACGTAGGAAGACACAATAATCTCTGAATAAGGTCAAACCAGGATATTTCTGTGACGTAAAAAATTATGCCCCGCTAATCTCTTGAATAATTCCAATGAGTCAATAAAACAGTTGCACAGGGACAGAAAAGAGGCAATTAAGCTAAAATCACAGCCTTAGGGAGTCTTTAACATTTGGATTAATCAAATGAGGATCAACTATTTAAATAGTTGAAAAGAATTAGTTATCAATTCCAAGATTTTCACATATAACAATATAGAACTTACGATTGGGAGTATATCTGATGTTACTACATCCTTAACATCAGTTAAGTTAAAATGCCCTATTTAGAAGTGGAAAGAGGCTAAAGTGAGGGTTTTGGGTTTTTTTCCTTGTTAAAATCTCCAGGCACAAAACCTTTGTTGTCAATTAGAATTTTCTTGAATTTATTGTTTTAAATTTTTGAAGTTACTGACCTATTTTGCAATCAGCAATAATAAATCATTTTTTTCTTAATGGATTTTCTGAAAATTAATGAGTGAGCAAATATCATCATTAAACAAAGCTACTATAAAAACTATTATAAACTAATCAAAATTGGATAATAAAGGTCACAATAGGAGAATTACTTGATAAATCAATGTATTAACAAATTATTATTTTACATCCCAAATTAACACAACACATTATAAATCAGTCTTGGGGTCGACATAAGAATGAATTATATAACATTAATTCAGTATCAGAAAACTGAAGCATTGTTTTCCTTTAATCTAAAATCCCAGATGGTATTCCAGCTAGAACAGTAATCCTGACCTAAGTGGTAAAGGACCAAGATAGCCCTTCTGGTTCTTTTGCTCAAGAGAGGTTTCCCAGAGCAAGTAGTGAAAACAATTTAGCTGATCTTAAAGCACCAAAAATAACTATTCCAGCTCAGCACTTCAGCACTTTTTCCTCAAATTTCAGCTCAGGAGTGAGAATTCTCTTCTTGCTTCCCCTTGTACACTGTAACACTAAGCATGTACAAGGACCTCGCCTGGGGTGACAAACTACTCTTGCAGTCTAATATGTCAGATTCCAGTAATCCTTCTTTAACCTTGATGGCAATTAATGACTTTCAGATGTCAGTTGTGAGGTTTCAGAGAGGTATTCAAGGTGCAGCATAAATTGTGTATCTATATTTCCGTGGTTGGTTGTAACATGGAAGACACTCTCCCATAAAAAACCCCAAACCTTAAATGAACTAGGCGATATCCTTTATGGACCCCTGTCCTGACATACATGAATTATAGGAGTTATGAAGTAACATGAAGGGTTAACCAGGTAGCAGCACTATTTATTTCTTCTCAGTCGCTTCCTGAATGTTGCAATAAATGCATGCAGTGGTAATTGAGAGCTGCCTTGTTCTTGTACAGAATTAAAAAAAACAATAATCTAGGGAAATAGCCATAGGATATCATCTACATTTAAGTTGGCTGCAACATTAGATGTGTTATTCTGGGTAAGGATCCCATTTTCACTGGGGTCTTGACTTCTACCGTCCATCGCTAGTAAAAGCAGTATTTCAGTAAGCAGACTGTGTTGTAAGATGCCGTTTCCTTAAGTTCATGTTCTCAGCTTTTTACAGTAAGGATTCCTTGGTCTCATGAACGTTAGTGGCAGTAGTAGGTAACTCAAAGGTTTACAGGGGCTATTGAGGTGAAAAAAAGTATGTGTTTAGGCAAGAAGAGGAAGGTGGGCATGATTTCTGGTCCAAAGAGCTTATGATTTAGATGTTATACTTGACCTAACAAAACGGTTTCGCTCATGCAGCTGCATGATGCACAGCACTGACAAACCACTGCTAATCCAGCAGCGGTGGGGCAGCTGCAGGGCTTCAGTTCTGCCAAAGCAGGCGATCTCAGTCACAGTTCACTTCCCAAGTGAAACAGCACAAAAACAATTTTTCCAGCATAACAGACTCCATGGTAATGACTTTTGGCAGCACAGCTGTGTAGGTCAAACTCACCTACCTCTAAGTTTGCCACATATAACCCTGTAAAATTCAGTCATGGTGAGAAATGTATGCAGATTAAAAAACTTGTAGAAAACGAAAGGAAGCAGCAAAAGGATTACAAAAGCAGAATAATACAGTAGGGGTCACATCAGACTTGCTACCCAGTCACTCAAAGGTTATGCAGTCATGACACAAAAGATAAGCCTTCCCTCCTAAAGGGTAGCTCTGAAGATGTTTTGTGGAGCATCTTCAAAGCAGGAGTTAGAATATTCAGTAAAATAAGAAATATGTAGGAAATCAATTCCTAGACTCTTTTACTTCATTTTTCAAGAAAAGCTGCAGTACATATAGTTGTTTTAGCTATTGTGTGCTTGCACAATCTGTAAACCATTCTAGACATTTTCTCAGAACATGAAATAGATTCATTTATTTCTGAGCTAAAAAACATCTAAGCTATGGAAAACAGAGACTCAAAAGGCAGTACTTGAAACTGTTAGCTTTTCCTTAAAATCTTGTTTGTTTGTTACAAAAAAAAAAAAGAACTGTCAGAACAAAGACTTCTAAGCACAGTTTTAAAGGAATAATATCTTTGGCAGTTTGTAACAACCTCGTGAGTGAGCTTCGTTTTCAATGTTGTTAACAGATTGTTCATACATCCTTCAAAGGAGTAATATATGCCTAAAACTTAGATTTCAATACTTGTGAGAGCCAAGAACCATTCATAGTGGAATTTTCAACAGAAATTGACAGTGGACTTATACTCCTGGTGGTTAGAGAGGGAAAGTTATTAGCACAAGTCTGAAGTGTACTGCTTCTAGATATTTTCCAAATGAACATCCTTCCCACAGGCTGGATTGGAAACTTTCCCACAGGAAAACAGGTTGGATTGGAAACTTACGATTCACTGGCAGCAATATTTAGTTTTTTTTAAATACAAAAACAAATGCAAAAATGACAAAACATGAAAAACTACAGTGCTAACAAGTTTCATGTGGAGCTTTGTCAAGTAAAACATCTACGATTTTAATTCAAAATGTTTCTACACACATTTCAGATATAAACCACTCATATTTTCAGTATGCATGACGAGCAGTGAAGCCTGTGAAACTGGTTATGAAGTTTTGTGTGCTAAACTGGTAAAAAGTTCAAAACAAACAGAAAGTTGTACTTCTTCACACATTAGTTAGATAGTTATGTTGTGGAACTCCTTGCCAAGAGACAGTCATACAGATTAAAAAGTTACAAAACAAAGAACAGAAGAAAATAAATCCCTCCGGGCATATTAAATGCAGAGAGGTGATACCTTCTGACTGTAGAAGTCCCCAAGATACACATTGTTTGGGACTGGAATACTGGGGAAGTGCCAGTAACATGATTTTTATGTTCTTTCACCCCTTCCTTAAACATTGTCAAGGCCCCTCACAAAGACTGGATTCAAAGTGAGAGGAATCTTTGACATTAACCCCTATAACACCCCCTGTATTCCTAAATCAAAGCAAAGCTAAAACCAAGACTGAAAAACATATTTAATCATCCATTTCTAGTAATTATGTGTTCACAATAGGATGGTAAACGTTAAAGAAAAACTCAGGGGGAAAAATTGTGACATTTCATTTACTAACCTTGGAATGGGTTGCCCCAAGAAATAAGTGAGCATAATATCGAGAGATTATATTCAATTGGAAATTTGAGAATTATTGACAGAAATTTCATCTATTCATCCTATTGCTGAATATAGCAACATCAAAAAACCAATGCAGCCACTTTCAAAGTATAGACTCCCTTCAAATATCTTAATAAAAGGTAGCACAAGAAGAAATAACTTGCATAATCTAGGTAAATCCTGAACTGCTGACAGACAATTTAGAGAGGTTATATTTTTTAAGTTTATTTGCTATAAGTTATTTTCTTTGAAATGTTCTCTCTCTACAAATTTATTACCTGTGCTAAATCTACCGAAATTAGGTGTCATCTCATTTATAACTGTGTGGAAACTCTTGATAATGTAAGCACTTTTATAACACCACATTAAGTATCATATAATAGGAGCTGACAATTATTTTATTCATACTATCCTTAAATAAAAAATAAGCAAGCAGTAAGAAACACCTTTCTTTTGAAATCCCTAAATAGCTTTTTTGTTCATATTGCTAGTACAGAATAATTCAAAAAGTAATTTAAGAGATACTTGCAAGTCTAATTTCAAGAAGCAGAAAAGATACATTTTAGTTGCTTGAGAAAACTGGCATCCACTTGTGGAAAAGACAGATAACACTTGCAGTTAGGTAATATTTATAATCTCAGTCTAACCTTTTTAACTACTTCCTTGTGCTTCCCACCAAATTTGCATATTTTTGAATGATCTCTTTACTAGGTCCAAATTTCTTACAGAGCAGAACAGTAGGTAAACAGTCAGCTTCCACTTGGTTTATGACTTCATCTTTCTAATCTGATCTTCTCCCTGGGGTTTGTCTTTTGAAAAAAGCATTCTGAAGGGTTAAGCAATTTTCAAAGTACAAAAGCCTCTTTCCTTATACTCAGGAATAGATGGGCCAAGTCAAAAATATGATAGAATGAAAATACAGTAGTGATCTATAGGATAGTACTAAGACTGCCTAGCTTAGTTGTCATGACAAATTTGACATCTAAATTCGAGACACTAATTAGAGTCTCTACATTGCAAAAGAGCTGATTAAGTGGTTCACTGCTGCAAAAAGGGTAATGCCATTCCTCCCCCTCTCCTCACCGTGCGACCCTGCCTGCTCTCTGTTATTAGCTCAGGTACTTGCCTGATTGCACAGTAAACTAATTTAACCTTCAACACAGGAAGGGGGGGGGGAAGAAAAAAAAAAAAATCACTTTCTATGCTGAGGTAGTTTTCTGCAGGTTACTGAACTGAATTGGTTTAGCACATGAACAGATAAGGAATAGAACTAGCACAGAACAGATGATGGGATTATATGGCCAGAAACAGAGGGGAAAGGAGGGACTGGTGAATGGTGAGCTGACAGACCAGGCCCCTATCCATAGGGCCTGGATATCCTAGCCCCTGCGGCACAGACAAAAAAGCGATTATTGTGTTGTTTAAGTCTGGCATTGATTCAGGTAGTGAGAATTCATTCTATGCATTTTATATAATGCAGTGTAATATAGATAACAGATTCTCATCTCTGCTAAAATAAGAAAAAGCTGATTATAAAAAAAATCTCACAATTTTTGACTATAAGTTTAAAAAGACTCAACTGAAGTGTCTAGACGACATATTTTACAGAAGTTTGAGCAGCAGATTCAGTAGAGAGGGTGGGTTCTGCAGAGTTGCTCGAGTTCAGACAGGAGGGCTTATATAAGCATGTGACTGACAGTTTCGGCATATACAGTGAAATGAGTCAGAACAGTCACTGACAATATCTAAATAATGCCCTGAAAAAAAGCACAATAAACCCCATAAATAAAAGTATGCCTTCACTTTATGATATGTTTACACATATTCTTATGTGAATTGCTTGCAAGTACATATAAGAGAATGACTATCAAAATAAATGAAAATAAAAACTAACCATTACCTTATGAACCTGGTGCATTTATTGCTATTTGTTGGGATTATTTTATTCTCAGAATATTTTAGTTTTGGCAATGTGAAGTTGAATCTTAGTTTTCTAACCTGTTTTTATCTTTAGGATTTATATATATATAAAAAATATATATATAAATTCAAATATATATATTAATATAATTTAATAGTGTCTTGCTTTGGAAACAAAAATGTTATTAAAATTTATTACTTCCCAGTCTTTAGTGTTCCACCTGAAGATCTTCTACAAGACAGTTTTATACTTAATACTTTAAAAGCAGATTGTCAACAAAAATCCTCCAAAAGCAGATCACACATTTATGGAAAAAAGATTGTGAAATAAATGGCTGAGCAGCAGTACTACAGAGAAGGATCTGATAACTATATTGAACTATACATTGTACAAACTGTCCCTACTCTGTTGCCTGTGATGAGCTGCAGGAGAATCCTCCACTGGATTACTCTGACAAGTTTTAATCAGACACACATAAAATTAGACCAAGATGAGAGTATGATGAGAAAATTAATAAGCTTAGAAACTGTGATCTGTGAGGAAGGGCTGGGCTTAGGGACAGAGAAAGGGGGAAGATGCATGGGAACAGTATTCAAGTGTTTGAAATGATATTATGAAAAGAATGAACAATTATGAGGATTCCATGTCTACAGCACTGTGAGAAGTAATTCGCTTACCTTTTAATAAAGGAGACTTGGGTTAGGTACTGGGAACCTGCCTACAGTGTAAGCTATTAAATTAATCTAGTACAAGGAAAACATATAAGTGAGGGAAAATGGTGAACTGTGAGCATGGAAGGTTCTGAAAAAACAGACACAGATGAGTGCCAGGAACAGTATAAGTAGTGCCCATCAGCCTTGAAACTAAACTAGAGTCCTATATGACTTTCTTGACACTGACTCCAGCCACACACTTCTGACATTCTAAGGCCAAAGTATGGTTATACCTGAGAGTTACTAAACGTTGGAAGAATTGGGGGGGGAGTGGGTGGGGGCTGAAATCCCAGTTGTTTCATACAGAAAACCATACATTACAAAAAGGAGACAAGAATATGAAGTATATGTTGTTCCCTACATTAAAGAAATTGCATTCCTAGCTGGGTAGTAAAAGAGAAAGTCTAGATTCTTCTGGTCTCAAGTGGGAACCTAAGCTTTGTCTCCAACTTATGAGATAAATATAATGCAATACATTATATTTCCCAATAGATATTATGCCTTTGCTCTGTTCAAAAGAGAATCAATGAGCCATAACCATTTTTATTTATTCTTCACCATGCTGCTTTTCACAAGAACTGCTATTCTCCTCTTTTCAATTTCAGGGGCAAAGTAAACTTCAAGTTAAATTTGACTGATAAAAAAACCCCACAAAACTGTAACTTTACATATATTTGTTCATAATAATAATGTATATATATGTATATATTCATCCTATGGTCATGGTGAGAGCAAGTAAGTATCAGCTATGAACTCTAGCTTAAAATAAAGTAACAGTTTTAATGACAGCTGATAAGCAGCAGCCTGTTTTCTCCAGAGATACACACAATTCTCACCCTCGGAGAGAATAAGGAGTCACAAAAGAAGTCAGTCCTTCCATCATAGCCACAGGCTTTGCACTTGGGAGTGATAAATGTATGCGATAAAAGTCACTAGGTTAAATATTGGACAAAAAAGAAATCATGGAGCTAATAGACTCCCAAGTCTAATGAAAGTTTGCATCTTGTTATATGTTTTGTGTTATTTCTGTAGAACTCAATAAAAACTTCGTAGGACTCCATTTGTTTCACCCTGAGCCAGTCTGTAATTCTTCATTAAAAGGTAAAATAAAAATTAAGAAGTTTTAAGATCTCTGCAACTGTAACAAATACTTATTTCTACTCTTCTTTATTGTCACAGTCTTAAAGTTTAAAACACTATATTGCTCCTGTATACATTAATTTTTAATGAATGATGGGTATGTGTGTCTTTGACCAAAAAAAGTCAAGTCTAAAGAGCAAGATTATTCTTAGCCCTCTGTGGCTGCCCAGGAAGATTAGGTGGATTTATTCAGAAGAAACGCACAGCTGTAGCTCCAATACCAGCTGAGCCAGGGGAAGACAGGGAGCCCAGAAGAAAGTACACCATTGCTCTTCCCCATCTACATGCAGTATTGCCCTCATATGAGTCTAGAGTCTACCAGTGGGTATGTGCCCTTCCAACTTCTGACATAACATCTGTATTTTTCTAAGCCTTATGTAGCAGGACTGCTGTCTGATTTTTCCTAAGGGCACTACGTAGCACCAAAACTAACATTAAGTTATGTTGTTACAAAATATTTACCTCACTGAGTATTAGGGGATTTTTATTTGCTTTCTGTGCGATTAGCAGAAATCATTAATTGTGAAGGAGAATGAGAGAAGAGTTGTGCACCTGAGCACAGGATTACAGAACCAGAACAGCCTTTGTTGATGCACACAATAAGCATTTTGAACTTCTGATACTTTATTAGTTTTAAAATAATTTAATATTTTTCTAAGGTGGTCCAAAATCTTAGTAAATAATTCTGGGAAAACAACCAAAAAACCCTATGGGAATATGAAATAGCAGAGTTAAATGACTAAGAAGAATGGCAAATGAACTACCATGAATCTGATTCCATTTGAGGTTGTATGTGAGACTACTGATCATCCTTTCAAGGACAGGACTAATTGTTTGGGTTGTAATATATTATTCTCTGTGTATCTGGAATGTCAAAGAATTCTTTAAAAAAGAAGCAGGTCTAATCGTAAAGTCATTTTCCAGTCAAAGAGGAAAATAAGTACTTTTTAGGATTTTATTACATGAAAGAAGAGTGCAACTTGCTCAAAATAGACAATGAACTAGTACAAATTAATACCCCAGCCTGAGTTGTCAGATCTGATATAAATTAGCATATTCCTTTTTGCTATGAATGTGCCATGTCTCTGGAGGTTTTCAGAGAGCTAGATGCACCTTGCCACTAGGCAACATCTTTTTACGGGATTCTAAAACTCCACATGGAATAAATAGCATAGCATATGATGTGTTAGCAACATCCCTGACATTCCCATTGCAAACAGTCTACTTTTTTTTTTTTTAAATCTGAGCTAACAGTCTTTTCTTTGTTGTTCACAAACCATACTTTTTCACTAGCAAAAACCCTTTTTCATATATAATTAAAGAACCAAAATTAGAAATTCTGAGGCTGCTTCTTTCTGTCAGATGGTCTCCATTTCAGAACCACTGCCAACTCTTTGGTACACTCTTGACAGTCAAAACTCTTTGGTACACTCTTGACAGTCAACCTTGCTCATCTTCTTCACAAGAACAGGGAAAAAATATAGTTTTTAGCCCTTTGATCCAATAACTCTTCCAGCAAAAGAAGTTTTAACTTTTCATTAGACACGAGGTATAACATCTCTAAGAACTTGTTCATTGTGTAAATACAGGATTGAAACTATTTTAACATAAATTATATCAACACCAGCGAATAAGAAATTCTTAAAATCCAGTATATAATGACTTCTCCCAGCTGACCAGTCACATGTAAACCTTATGGAACTGGTAATACCATGAAATGTATTTAAAATGCTTCTGAAACAACATCTTTACTTAATTTACTTTTTACTTGGCAATTACAATATAACAAGAGGATACACACTTCTAGATAACATCTCAGCTGAAAATGACAACTTAAAAAGACATAATCTGTTTATAGCTTAAGTATAAATTTATGTACTAACCCAAGCAATATAGCCAATTTAAACAGATATTAAAACGTCTGCAGAAGACTTGCTCTACTCTAATTAAATCCTTTTTAAGCAGATTTAAATTTAATTAGAGCAGCCTCAGTGTGTAAACAAATTTTCTGACACTTTAACACACTGAAGCAGCACATCTAAGTTTGTATATGCCATGAAAGAGACTGAAGTTTTCACCTCCAGAACTAGTAAACAGTAGAATAACTTCTTTGCAAGTCAGGTAAAGATGCCAATTCTTTGAGTATTTCTAGGTCACACATACAGAGGTGCAGCACCATAAAGTATTGCTCCTTCCTCCCGCAGCTCCATCATCAATACACTATGCAGCCTTGCTTCTTAATTGCTAGCTTTGCTTCCTTTTCAGCAAACACTTTGTCTGCCACAATAACCCAACTTATTTCCCTAGATTAAACTTCTGAGAATATTTCTTTTAAAGCCTGAGTCCTGAAACCCATGTTTCTCTTGTATTCAGCATCTGCTGCACTTTGAGAACAGGGGAATGTTTTTAAACCTTTCTGAGGTAAATTCAGTTGCCTTTGTATCCACCAAGACACCTCACACAAAGCCAGAGAATCACATTGAACATTTAGATAGGTCCACTAAGCTGAGTGGAGGTTTACCTGAACAGTCCAACACCAAGCACTGAAGAGAAAAATATATCCAATCCTGCCTTTCCTCAGGGCTCAAGGCACTAGAGGGATCCCATACTGATGGCTGCGGCCTAGAGAGCTGAACCACACGCATGTAAACTTCTCTTTTAGAAGGTAACACAGAGATTACTTCTTTTCTTTCCCATAGGAGATTTAGTCCATCTCACCTAATACATATTAGCTAAGCAACTAGATTTGAGAGATGGGGAGTCTCTCATTTTCCTCTGTCAGTGAAAATTCAAGCCTATTTCACCCATTTTCCAGATAACTGACTAGTACCCATGCCACTCAGCGAGCCTGTGGTCCAGCCACCTCACCAGCTACAGGCCGACCAATCCACCAGTTTCACTCACCTCTGATACTGAAGGACTCTCTCCTTTTGTGTTTGAACAAATTTTCTGCTTCTGGATACCACTCTGCCTTGCTGAAGCCAGCCTTTCCCCTGCAGAAGGGGTCAAAGACACTGAAGACCAAAAGCCTGTGAGCAACAACCCACAGCCCAGGTGCAGCTCAGAAGAAACCTCCGTTAGCAGGTGCCCCTGCTCTGCCCACTAATACACCTGCCAGATCTCCCTGGTGTCTGCTTCATACAGCACAAAGGAAAATATTTTTTCAGAGCAACACTTGCATTTTTTCCTGTAACTTATCACCCATAAGAGTCAATAGATTGTAAGAGTAATAGAGGGAAAAAATCTTTTCTTTCTTTCATTGCATGGAAGTTTCTTGTAACATTGTTATTCTTAAATTTCATTAAAATTGCTTTCAGCATTTCTTTCCCAGAAATATTCAAAATTGGTCTAACGGATTCCCACTGATGCCTCTGACTTTAAGAAACAAATAGTTGGGCCAAGAATGTTTTTTTCTTAACTTATACATGGTACAGCTTAGCAAACTTAATTTTGCCTTACTCCCTCTTGGAAAACATATTCCTAGATAATTATACTAGAAATGTTTAAAAGCCTTTCAAAGCCTTCTCTGAACTTTTCTGTATCCTTTCTTCCCATATCCTATCTGTAAGATAGAAATTGCTTTAAAAAGCATTATTGTTTTAATTTTTTTTTCACAGTTTTATAATCAGAACTATCACTTATAATTCTGTGGTTTGTTTTAACACACGATACAGGCCACCTAATTGCATCCAATCCTTTTTTATTAAAATTCCCATTCAGTTTTTCTAGAAAGGAATAAATTATTGATTTAAAAAGTTAAATCTGGCAATGTTTCCCTTTTTGAAATTTAATTAGAGCAAACAAAGGGTTTCTTCTCATCTTGCTTTACACTGAAAACTTCCCCATATTGCTGATAATTTCTGTTACCCTTCACTGACTTTTTGTTTTCCTGCTCTAAGCTCATAGTTTTACTATTTTTACCAGGTATCTTCTTGTAACACTCTAAAAAAGCCATATGAAAACGATGCCTGTACTCTGGGGAACAAGTAACTTCAGATTCTCATTATCCTCCCTTCAACCAATATTTATCAGAAGAAGAAGAAATAAATTCTAAAACGAAATCCTACTACAATTTAGTTTCAATCACATTTTATTTGTAGAATTAGAGTTTATTAAAGAAGCATAGATTTGCCTCTGCTTAAATTTGACCTTCAAGTGCAAGATTTAATAGGCTAAAGATTAAAGTAAATCACGGTGGTTTGCTCATTCTTTTGTGTTATGAAGAGCTGCAAGGAGGAACTAAAATATGAAATAAAAACAGAAGTCAAAGTTAGTTTGTGAAGGCAGATTAAGAAAAAGTATAAGCATTAGAAAGAGTAAGTTATAAGCTATTCAAAAGGAAAATAATTATAGTATTCTTTTATATATTGCTCATCAGATATATGCGAAATGTAATCTACAAACAACAGTATTTATTTGTGGGCAGTCCCATGGAGAGTATAAAAATTCCAAACAGTTTACTTACATTATAGCTATATTTATTAACAAATATATAATTAATGAGAAACATATAATCCACCGTTAATTATAGCTAACATAATTGCATATGATAAAAGGTAATATAGATCTGAATTATAATAAGCAACTTGTTTCAGCAAGTAGATACATAATATTATCATGGTTATCCTCACAGTTCTCTTTCTATTAATACGTTTGAAAAAGATGTTAATTAATATTAGAGAAACTCTGTTTGTAATGCGCTGTCCCTGCATGGACAATGGAGATACTGATGTTATGTCACTTTAAATAAAACAGAGACAAGAAAACCAAGAATGTCTTACAAAAAAAAATCCACCTAGAAAATGGCATATTGATCCTTGACTGAAAATAAGAATTTCTGACACTCAGGGAAGTTTTCATAGACTTCATTTATCAGAACCTAGATTTGGACATAGCATTTTTTAAGCCAAGCTCAAATATGTATTCAGACCACAAGGACCTCTCAGGTCAGGAAAAAAAAAAAGGTATGAAAACATCATTAGAGAACTCTGTGAGATGTTTCAATTGGTTCAGAGTATCTGCAAGCAGAGAGCAAGCACACACCTTCTTATTGTAGGCTGACATTTCCATTTCTGGCTAAACCTCAAAAGTGTCCAGCTGGGTGAAAAAGCAAAAAAACAAGTAAAAGACGGGGGAGTCCAGGGCAGTCAGGGCCTTGACACTGGGTGTGGAGAAGGTTCATTTTAGGTCCTATACAATTTATTATTTCATCCATACTGAGTAGCCCACCACATAAAGTGCTGCAGCAATCTCTGCTTATGCCCACTGATTTTTCTCTGCCTATCATCTCCTCAACAGACTCATTTGGTCAAAACAATAATCAACAAAAATAATCAACAAAATTGCTCCATCTGAAAGGTAGGGGGGGATTTTCAAAGAAGCATGAAGCAGACACTATTGAGGTCTCCACAAGACAGTTGTCAGGTTGTGGATGTACGGGGTAGCAAGGTCTGTGTATGGAACCTGCCTAAGGCAGAGGTAGGAGCAGTCAACCCTGGTGCTCCTGGCAAAGCCAATCCTGGCAAAGCAGAAACTGAAATGGAACAGGCAACAACCCTATTTGTTTAAACAATGCCTGAGAAACAAGAAAATTGAGAAATAAGGTGAAAATATGTGCTTTCATGTTTAATCATCCCCTCATCTGTATTGTTATTTATATCACACTGGGTGTGTGCATAAAAATGTTTACATGCAGAATCTTGCACTAGCGGCTGACTGTAGCAAACGTGGGCATTTTAATTTAACCTTTCCTTTTAAGTTAATTTTATTTTTACTCTCTGTATTAATGAATTTGAAATCAAATGTTAATCAAAGCTTGAAGGATCAATAAAGTAATGCCAAAACCATATAGAAAGGTAAGTTTACAAAAGAGGCTGAAGAATAACCTCTTCCCTGTTAAGTTAATTCTCTTTGTGTTTAGGACTATCTGCTCCCATTCCGTCATTCATTCTCTGTCTGGTGGTGCACCATACTCTTCTCCCCTTATCCAACATTTATTTTTCACATACTTTTTCATTTTTTTTCCTTCTTTAAATTCTATATAGCTAAGTCTTTCTGCACAAAACTCCACCTAGAAATACAATTACTTAAATAAAAGGAAATCTACTGTCAGCCTCCATTCTAAATGTCTCCTTTTCTACAATTTGCCCTTGCTACTTGTAAAGGCAGTAATCTCTCCCTGTCTGGGACTGTGTCTCATTCTATCAGTGTATAATGCCTAGCTAATATTGGTTCAGTACAAATACTGCTGTGACGATAATTATGGAAATGACACAGTAATATCATTATATTTAATGAAAAGATAAGTTAAGATCAATGAACAACTGATTCATGAAATGGTTCTTGTAATTTTTTTAAATAATCCTCCAAATAATTAAATCAAATTAAATAATTAAAGGGTGAGAATTATAATTTAATCAAAATTAAACCCGTTCCATACCTAATTTAAGTGCATTGCGGTAAAGCAATTTGTTAAAAGAATACTACTCAGGTTACAGTATCATGCGTTCACGTGACGAAATGCCAGAATTAAATTTCCCACAGAACTCTAAGCCAGGTGCTTTGGGCATATGAACGCTGATAGAATCTTTAATTACATTATTTCATTATTTTCCTTCAAGACCTTTTTTCATTACATTTACAGAAAAGATGGTACTCATTTAACGAAGAGCTATTTAATATTTTCTTTCCCCCTGTTTATCCAGTCTGTGGTCTCACAACTAATTTGTTGCACACTATTCAAGACCTGCTCTGAAGGAAGAGAGTAATATTTTCCTCATTAGCTTTCTTACAGAGCTCATCATGATAGGACCTCAATGCTTCATAAACGTGACTGAATTTACTTTTATAAAATCTCTGTGACATGATTGCTCCTAATTTGCAATAGAAGCACTGAAGCAAAGGGCACTAAATACAGGTGATGTTAACAGTCAAAAAAGGGGAGAGCTAGTGCAATTCATGTTGCCTTTAGAATATGAGAAATTCGTTAACGCTTGCTCTCTAGCATTACCCAAGCCTAGTGCAACCTAAATTCAGATAGCATTTCTAGTTTGGACCTCAGAGTTTCCTGCACACCAGTATTCAGGCAGTAACAGAGAGGTGATTCAGTGTAAGCAGATAAATGCTAGCTGCCACCCAAGCTGCTTTGAAATTTGTAAGCATGAAGCAGCCTGAACTCCCTTACCCAGAGGTACTTCGGCGTGGTGCGGTATGGGTGGATCCGAATGGCAGAATACTTGCTGCCAAGGGGATGTTGTTCCTACATACACATATATTCATATGTTTCACAGGGGTTTTACTCTGAACTACATGCAGTATGTCCCAGAACTGAATATTCATTAGTGGTTGGAACATATATACTAGTTATATATCCTCTGAAAGTAATACTGCTCTGAAAGTAAGACTGCTCCTTGTGGTAGCAGGAACAGAAGATTCACTCCTGAACCACAGTCCCGATTAGAACTAAAACACTAATATACGCACAATGTATAGACAACACTGGCTCAACCAACAGTAATCCCACTTTCTTTCCAAAAGTGACAGCATAGTGGCATTGTTCTTGCTTCTTCTTTCCTACTTGGCAAACTAGTCCCACTAGGAAGTGGGTTGTAAAATTGTACTTTTTTTTTTTTTTTTAATTTTCAGGGTTAGCCAAAAAGCTTGAGAATAAAGATGGTTGTCATGTATTCTAGAGTACCACTACACAACCAAGCAAGCAAGAGCCACAGAGCCAGAACAGGGAATACAAATCTAACAGCGTTGTTAGGATACTCTAAGAGAGGAAAAACTGAGGCGCTCATCCTTTCTATGCAGGGCCTGTAAAATTGCACAAGTATCCTTCTGATCAGAGAGCAGAACAAACAAAATAAGCACTGTTAGAATTTTTTTAACCCAATGTTATTAATCTCTTTATAATGAACTCTTAATATATATGTCACAAAAATGCTGAAATCCTGACTTCATGTAAGTCAGTGGTAAAAACTCCTATTGACCTTTATGGGGCTAAAATTTTACTGTAAGAACTGAAATATAGACACTGTTCAACAAAAGCAGAGAAACTCCACAGCAGATTTTCAGATTAATGTGAACACAACCATCTACTAAGAATAAGGGTGACTTAAAAATAATCCAGCCTAAGTAATAAACCTTTGTAACTTTCATATAGACAAATAAGAAATTAAACATAAAGTATTTTAAATTAAAAGGTTCTATAAACGAATGCAATTAAAAGGGGCACATTTTGCTTGTTGTTGATTTCATTTTAACACAATTTTTCCCATAAATACATGTTCACGATAACTGTACACAATATTATCCACCCCTCATGTCAGTTTAGAACTGCAATAGGATTTTGCAAGGGCAGACTCAAAGTTAGGTCCTTATAAGGTATATCATTGCTGCTCTCTGCTGGTCAAAGGAATTATTCCTTTATTTAAAACCTTGCAGAGGAAATTCAGTAAATTTTGTAGGAAGCACAGTAAATATCACGTGAAAAGGAAGATCTTTTACAGCATTTAAATCACCATCTCAGTCATCACAATGATTGTTCTCATTGGTATGCCTGTATTCCTGAGACTATCAAAATTATTAATAAGTACTGGAATTACACAAACAAAACTCCACCTTCACAGGCCATGGCATTCCAATTCATAGAGGTACATGTCTAAAGTCACTTTTGCTTGTAATACACAAATTCTGAAATCACAAACAAAGCAGAGCCTAAAATTCCTCAGAAATCAACAACGATGAAAATGTAACACTATGAGGTTCACCAGACATGATGGGACAGTGCAATCTTAGAACTGAAGACCATTTCACAGATCAAAGGCAATAATTTCCATCTCCAGTTCATGGTATTCATCACAGTGAGCAGTGTCACAATATCAGTGTGTACTAAAACAATGTAGATCCTATTTTTTTTAACTGTAATTTGTTAGCAGAGGCTGCTGTCTGAAATGACACTAGCATTAAAGAGGTTTTACTTCATTTTTATATTATTAAAACAACTGTTAATAATTTTACTTTTGGATCTTATGTGGTTTCTGCTGTCAGGATTTATGGTATACCTAACTTGTATTTCAGAGTGGTGCTTTTTTTTCTCCACGTCACCAAGTAGCATTGTAAAATTTTCTTTTCATTCTGTAATGTAGCCCAGTTCTAAACTCAGAACTGTAAAAGTCCAGAAATACAGAATTTAAAGTTGTAAGTCACAGTTCTGCAGCAGTGTGAAAAAACAGAGGACAACTGTCAGATTCATTCTTGATGGATAAACCGTATGGCACAGAAAGAGTAAAGTTAGAATGAGAGGAGAAAAGTGATGTGCATAGTGCAGTTGTAGAGAAACCTGACTGAGAAACAAGACATTTGCACTTAATGGGAGGCAAAGCAAGAAGGTCGATGAATGCAACGGTGTAGAGGGTTTGTGGTGCCAGAGTCAAATGTAAAGAGAGTAAAGAAAATATTTAAGTAGTTAAAATGTAAAGCAACATGGTTTCTGTTGTGCCATGATCTCACTTCAAGGAATGACGATTTGCACAAGATTGAAATATCAACATTTTCTGAAATATAAAGGCATTGTGTCCAGACTAGGTCAACTACCTAGTTATTAAGGAGGATAGATAGATAAAGGAAGCTACAACAATTATGAGTCAGAGTCTGAACAAAACCTCCAACTGCATGGTCTATCTGCAAAAGAGGTAGTTTTAGATACAGCCTTTAAGGAGCAAGAGCAAATTTTGGTTCTATTCAGGTTTTTTAACTTCACCTTAAAGGATCTAATTGAATCTGTATATTAGTATTATGACAACTGGTACAAACTTGAATAGATCTCATTTATGATATTCCTAATGTTAGCATTCAGACCTTCATTAGTATGAATTACCTGGCAAAAGTACCCTCTGAGACAGAAGGATGGCTTATGTATGAACATCCATTTTGCCCAACCTGTGTATACTTGTTACTCTTGGAAGTTCATGCCCACTTAACAAAATACATTACCCAGCATGCACCTAAGACACAAGCAAATGTCTGATCAGCATTATCTTGTCAAAACCTGCTTTGATTCTTTGCCTCAGCTAAAGTGGCAAATAATTTTGTCACTAAAGAACAAATAAACATAAGTTCCCTACCATTTCTAGTTTCAAGCATCTTTAAGATCTTACTGGACTGCTTAATTTCTATTTGAATTCTGATATAAATAGAAGTCTCACTTTGGGAGCTCTGAGCCGGCTAGTCCTTAATTAAGTGGTCCCACTGGGTAACTATTGCTCAGTATGAACTGAGGTTTCAAAAGCAGCTCCAAAATAATCAACATCAAATTACCATAGTGTGAAAATAATTTTCTCTTTTCATAAAGAAGTATTTTATGGTAGACTAAGCTAATTCTAAAATTTGCTCAACTATGAGATGAAAATTATACCCGATCAGTATATAAAAAAGTAAGACTCTTTCCACAAATCATATCAAATACTATAATACCTGTACCTAGCAAAAAACACAACTCTGTTTGGTTAATCAAACAATTTATTTAGCAAAGTACAGAAATATGAATAATTTATTTGTTTTGATTGCAAACTCATGTTTTTCTCAATGAAATATCTCAGCACTTGTACACGGACACATTTAGCCATAGTCTGGGATTACAAAAATTGAATTGGCTTTGAGCATAGAACATTAAAAGAAATTGCTAGATAAAGAATACATTCCCAAAAGGCTTAGAGAGCTTTACTTGAGGTCAATGCACTTCACTTTATGACAACATAAATAAGATGCAGAAAAACATTTTGTGATTTCTGTGACTGTTTTCTAAAACTCTACTTTGGATTAAGTAGCTTACAAAACATACTGAAGCAACTGTTCAATATATTGCTACAGAAAGACACATCTGGGCTTTTTTGTACAAATATATGTGCATAATATATTAAGCTTATTTATTCCAAAAACATCATTAATGGCTAAAAAATGTACATTGTTAGAACAAATACAAAATTCCATTTTACTTCCTTTTTTCTTTAATTTTTATTTTTATGCTGTCATTGCAAGTTATCAAGACATTGATTTCAGGTTGTTTATTTTTTAATCGTTAATACTAAAATGTAATCAAACATCTATATACCAACATTCTTTACTGACAACTGTGAGATTTCAAAATCTAAGCCTCATAAGTGTCTAAACTTTGTGGCCAATTTCATTTCTTAGTGCAAAGACCTAGGACTTCAAATCCAAATATGAAAAAGCACTAGATCATTCATTGCCTTTATCAAAAACACAAAGATTTGTCCTATCCGTCTCTATTAAGCAAGAATGCTTTTTTAACTGGTTCCCATAAAATTTCAGATAATTTTCTCTTCTCTTAGCCCATGTAATGTAGCCAATGTAATGTCACTCAAGCCCCTTACCTCCCTTCTGTGAGCACAGCTTCTTATAAAGCCACTATTTTTGGTGGTTTTGTGGTGTGTGATAGAGATATTGCGACTGAGATCACAATCACTTGCTTTACCTCTCTCCCACTGTCTGAATAAAGTACTGATTTAGATGGAGAACTCAGGTTCAGCCTAGGAGAAATTCTGAGCAACTAATTTAGGCTGTTGCATGAAATTCAGAAAATTTCTGTCTTCTACTGCGTTCTTTCTGAATGCATCTCTTTACTGGATTCCCAAACACAGCAGCGGCAAGTCTGCCTCAACTCTGCTTCACCACCTCTGCATCACTGTGCTCAGATTGCATCTGAAGAGATTGCATCTCCTCCTCTCCACAGCTTTTTTTGACTGTTGATTCCTTTATCACCATGTGCTCATTCAGAGCAACAGCACAAGGGCAAGCATTTGTATGTGG
Source organism: Ciconia boyciana (assembly GCF_034638445.1). Lineage (NCBI taxonomy): Eukaryota > Metazoa > Chordata > Aves > Ciconiiformes > Ciconiidae > Ciconia > Ciconia boyciana. The sequence goes on from NC_132938.1 coordinate 19,486,045, forward strand.
TAGAAGTGGTAGACTACGGGATACTAAAAAAGTATAGTACACGTCTTACAATGTATCTTTTACCTGTTCACCAGCAGACAGTGCAGAAATCAAGACTTCCTAACGATGTCTCTAAAGATATAAACAATCTGGCACCCACGTCCAAAGTGATGGTATCCCTCTTTATAACCTCACAGCTGAAAGCAACCAGAGATACGTTAATTCAGCTACCTCTCTCATCATCTACCTACACATAAAGTTAACATCCAACTAATAAACGTGATAATATTGCCTTACCAAACTTTACTCCTCATGACATTTGCCATTCCACCTTCAACCTCAACCTGATAAACCATTTTGTGCCACTGAAGTCTGAGCTCAGCATGAAATGGGAGGAGGCACAAATTGCACTGTGCTCTGGGTTAGACTCAGTGGTTTTAAATGAGTACCCCAGGAGACATAATGAAAGAACTCAAATGAATGCTTTTCTCATTATCATTTTCTGTAATGATTTTTGTCGTGACTGATTAGCTCCATCTTATTAAGAGATATGGTAACCATTTCAAATTTCTGTGTGGAGAGAATGAAAGTATGCTGAGACCAGAGAAATGTAACTAAAGGAAATTGAAAAAAGAAGAGGGAAAGCTTGCCGTTATGCTGTTAAGTGTTATTTATCATACGTGCTCAGGGTGCCTTTGGGATAAAAGCACAAACTTCACAGTGGAAAATCAGTTCCTACAAACACTACAAAAACTTAAAACTTCCTGGGCATCTGGGGGGAAACCTTGAGGAGCTGAGGCTCCAGCAGGGATCCTTGGCACCTTCAAGATCCTGTCTGCTCCTTCACACTTAGGACATTGCTCAAGGGGAAAGCAAAGTGACACTGACTGAGGATGGGCTTTCCTCAGGCCTTTCTAGGAGCCAAGCAGTTCCCCAGGGTAATGCACCCACTGTAACGCTGCATAAAGGGGGCACCCTGGCATTTCCTGTCCCCCAGCACCCACTAGTGATGCAAGGCTCATCTGAGGTTTTGCACAAGTTTTGAAGGACTCAGCAGACCACAGTGAGAGCCTGCAAACTTGTGGTCAGCTTATCAAATGTGTACTCATCATCGGTCATGAAGGAATCCACTGCCAGCAGCCAAGGACTCCGTGTAGATCACCTCCTGACCAAGCATGAACATAAGTATCAAGGGCTTACAAGTACACTGATCTCACCAATGCTTGTGACCCTTGGGCAGGAAGGCAGTTTCCTTAGAGGAAAGCAGGTAAGGTGCAAAAAGTAATCAAATGGCTTGTATACATGGCAATCCTGTGACTAAGATAAATATTATGGATATAAATTGTCTCTTACAACCTGTAAAAATATGAACATGAGCCATTCTATATCACTTGACCTCACTGCTGAGGCCATCAAGATGGTCTAGACACTTCTGAACTGTTTTTTTGTATACTGCTATTATTGGCAGGACATGCACCCTAACAATTTAGTAAGTTAAATGTCAAGTGTTCTGGTTAAAGAAACCAAAGAGGAGAAAGTAGAAAAGCTCACAATACATAATGTGAGCCTTATAATAGGGTGGCAGATAAAAAGCATCATGTCACTCAAGATAAGTTTCCACAGGATAAGGCTTACTTTATCTTATGTGCTGGCACTGCAAAGAAAAAAATTAAATGCCATTTTATTCATGTCTGCATTTGTTTCTGGCTTCTTATGTGCAAGATAACAAACAGAACTGTGCAACTACTGCAGGCCTGGGCTGAAAAGCCTGGAAGTGCTCTAATACCCTGTAACTCTACAGCAAATCTTCTTTAACAGGTGTTATCAAAACTGAAGAAATTATATACCGCAAATTTGCTCTCCACCTCTGCCCTCACCACAATGCAGACATTAAGTTTTCTCTGACATCCCCCATGTTTCAACACTAGCTGGATTTAACACTTTCGAAAAATTTAACTAGGGAACACCTTGAGCTAAGAGTGGGAGCTTTTCTCTACTTTATCTTTGAAGACAAACCAGCAGAGTTCTTTGCTTAATATCCTGATAAACACGGACTTCTACCATTGCAGCTAAGAAAAAACATTTGGAAAAAGTGTCTCTTTCTCCCACCCATTATTTAAGCCAAGAAAGCAAATTACACATCATCCCTTCCATTAAGAAAAAACCCTTTGACAGTGGCCTATAACAGCAGTTCTTCATTCTGCTGGTGATGAACAAAGCCCTGAAGACTGAAGGAGAGGAAAGTGAATATCTGCTTCCTAGAAGGGGAGAGAAAACTGTCTTCCCTTTGACAGAAAAAGCCCAAGAAACAAAAAGCTGACTGAGAAATTTAAGAGCTGTTGGATAAGTACACGGCAGTCATTGGGTTACCTTGATGTGCTAGAAGTTCACTGGAGGTGGGCTGAGTTTCACCAACAAAAGCAGTATTGGATCCAGTGCTCAGAAGCTGAAGTTAATGAGAGTATTTTGCAACAGCTGTATGTATAACAACATAAAAAGCTATCAAAATGTATTAGTGTAAAAGTCATGTAGAGACAGATAGATTATACTAAGGTTAGTAACTACAGAGGTCTTGAATTATATGCTTTTATTCCAATACACAAACAGTTGCTTAAACAAATTTGCTATTGAACTGACTACTTATTAATTTATTTGTTACTGATGTTTTTCATAGTGGGTTTTTTAAGATTCAGTGAAGCAAGTGAAACATTTTTCCCTTACCTGTTCTCTGAGACTTAGCATATCACAGATAATAAGGAGGTTATTTGTATTCTTTCTTGCTAGTATTACACGTACCTCAATTTGTTTCCTTGATTTTAGCCTCTTTGATTGTGTAACATTAAAGCAAAAACATCACATAGAAAAGAAACAAACAGAAAAACAAAGAGTTAAGGAGATATCTGGCATAAATAACTTCTAGAAAGTTATGGTACTGCTAGCAGAGGTTGGGGGTTGTTGCAGCTCGGATGTGATGGGATGAAGCTGTGCATTCACACATTATGTGATGTAGGCCGCAGCTGGTGTTAATGGAAGAGCTAAAGCTGCCTTATCCTTCTCTGGCTCAATAAATCAGTGCCTGAGTTAGACTAATAAAAAGGAAAAAGCTATTTTCCAGGCAGCAGGCATAGTTACACAGCAGGTTGCCAAGTCTTCAAGTCTAAACGGCGTAAACAATGAGAAACTCTTCCCCGAGAGCATTTGTTTTAATCCTTTTTATGTGATTGTATAGCAATACAGCACTTAAAACACATTTAATCTGGTCCTTTACTTTCTTAGCACTTATGTTAGTGCATACACTTGTAAACTGAGCAAGCTGTGTTTTAAAAGTACTGACTTCTGCAGTATGTCAGGTTCTCAAAATTCTGCTTAAAAAATAACAGTGTATTAAAACATGGATAATCACTTCCACGGCATTCTCCAGTGCTCCATGTGATTTGAAATCAAAAGAAAACCTGATGCCCAATCCATTTATAAACAGGCCTGCTTTTATATAACTAGGTGTGAATATTTATTATTTTGGTTTGAGCATATGCTTTCAGCACCAATTACTTTTTATTTCTTTTTCTTTTAATTTTTCAAGCAGTAATTTCAGTAGTTTTCTTGAGCCTGGGAGCTGCAAAACTGGACATTTGAAACAAACATGATTCATAGAAATATTAAAATTGTTACCTCAGAAACAGAGTCCTGAGTTTATTTCACCGAATGGATAAAAATTAAGTTATTTCCTCAGACAGTAGTATACACAGAGCAACAGCAAAAGTGTTCAGCTTTCATTTCCATCAAGTTCTTGGCTTCTGTGCTAGAAATGACAAGGTTTCTAGTTAGGGATAGGTGCCCATTTAAAGTTGGACTGACAATGCCAACTACTTTCACATGGGCAATTACAAGTATTTCATGTATTTTTATTCAAATGCTTCTAAAATGAAGGATTACAACTAACCAGCCTCCATTAGCAAGCCTTTCTGTCTTTTATTGTTGTTAGCATCATAACCTTGTGTATTTTGAGAGGCATTTAGTAGCCAAACATCAGAGCTCAAGAGCTTGCTCTTGCTGTTAGTAGCTGCCTCAGCCTTTGAGGCAGAGGAATGTGACCCTCGGTGCCTGCGCAGCCTGTGCCTGTGCTGGTTGCCAGCCGCCCTCCGCCCGGGACGCGAGCCAGGCTGCAGGCCAGCCCAGGACCCACGCACGCAGTCAGAGCTCAGTCAACCTTCTCTCTTTAGACCTAGGAGCTGGGAAGCATCCCTTTAAGCGGCAACAAGATGTTGGTTTTATGCAAATCCTTTGCATTGCATTCACCTGACCAAAGCAAGAGCAGGACCAGATCCGCTTGCTCTGCTGTAATACCGTTATAGAGAGCAGCGGTTCTCTCCCTCAAGCTAGGTGAAGAGCTCATTCTCATTCAGATCTCTACTGTGGTGCTTTACTTGTTCTTATACTAACTGTGAAGGTCAGTAGAATACGTGTACTATCATAACTAAATATAAAATCTTTTTAAAATGAGCACCAACCAAACTACATATTGTAAGGTATATCACTTTCTCTAATATTCCTTGGCTCCGTATGTTTAGCTTAGGGCAATATCAACATTTTCTTATGTTGCAGCTTCCTCTCTGCAAGATGGCAAACTAACCCATTTATTTTGTTAAAAGTTCCAAGGGACAGCTCTGCCAAGACCAATGAAAAGCATACTTATAGTTTATGTTTGTTTCTGTTATCTATAAATGTTGTCTATATTGCAGCATTTGCAGTGCCATAAATTAATGATTGTATATTAAAATCATGTTCTGCCAGATCTTGAAAGTTTCCTTTTAATTAAAAGAAAGACAAATCTAAGAAAATCCTAAAACCTCTGACTCTGAACACATGGCTATATGGAGAAAACAGGCCCAATACTTGCTAGCTAACTATTTTTTTCCCTAAAGAAAAATAATTAAAAATATAATGTGACAAAATTGCCATGGTTACTAAATCTTCACTCTACTGAAGAGTGGTATGAATTAATATATAGCCTAAAGAATAAACATTTTACTGCTCTAATCACACAGAAATGAGTAAAATTCATTTTAAAATGTGCCTTGAGGTTCCTGTAAGTCATGGTCTCATAAAATCAACCTTAAGCACAAAAGCAGAAATTTCAGTAACATTTTGCACTGAAGTTGTATGAAAAGAGGTAACAATTTATTATCATTCAGTGCTTTCAAATTCAAGTCAACTTCAAGAAGGAAATACACTACAGAAAAGTTAGACTACAAAAATCACTGGAGAGATTAAAAGGATGTGAAGAGTAATGTTCTAGAGAAATTAGTCTTCAAGCTTTTTAATTGCTAAGGAAAACCTACACTTATCCAAGGTCATTGACTTCAAGGTCAGCTTTAACTGAATTGTATCCCTGTCTTGTAATCAGTGATGAACTGTGTACTGTTTTCTTGCCATGAACTACTTCTTAGAACTGTTACAAAAGTGATACCTCATTCAGATTACCTGTTTGAATACTTAACATATTTATTATTCTGCTGTTCAGCAGCAAGGCTGAATATCAGAAGGACATTCCCAGAGAGAATGGGTGTAATCTGGAAATGCACATATCATCCTAGTACAACAGAAAAATATGTTGCCTCCAAGAGAGATAAACCAAATAATTTCCTTCACAATCTTTATTAAGGATGAATTTGGTATTTAACTACATGAACAATTTTTATCATTCAAAGATATCTTCTAATTATTTTGTTTGGCAACATTAGGCAGGTCCACATAGTAGAATCTAAAAATAAAACATAGGGAGTAGACTTTGTTTTTATAAAGTGTAGATAAGCGTTTTAAAATCAGAAGCTCAATAGCTTTTAGCAAGGGAGACACTTATTTATATTCTTTTCTGCCCACGCTAACTCTGTGCAAATTAGAAATGTAATTATAGGGCTGTTTTTACTACTAAATTCAGCTTCATTTGAAATTCTTTATATAGGATCTGTGAATGAAAAAATAAATATTTGTGAATACGATGTTGGGGTTTTCTCACCAGAAATCCTTCCCTAGACAGAAAAAAGTTAAATATTGGCATATAAGAGAATTATGGTTTATGAATGCAAAAAAATATACAGTCATTCAATCTTCAAAGATTGCCAATGTAAGTCATCCCTGTGTGCGTTCCTTTCTTTGTCATTTAGCACACTCAGATGCAAAACTGCTCTACAGGGAACATTACAAAACAAGTGGAAAGGCTTAATATAAAGAGAAATTTATGATACAGTGTGCTGATATGGGAGTAGAAGATTGATGAGTTACTTGTTCTTCAGCTTAATTTTAGGGGCTTGTGTAACTGTGACTTCAATTCTACATGACTTTGTAAGGCAAAGGAACAACCACATTTTTTTTAAATTGAAATTTATTTTAAACATTCTGAGTTGACAAACTTTTTATTCACTCCTCACTCAACCCCCTCTACTCCTCAGCTTCAGCAGGGATCATGGACAAACATATGACAGGAAAAGTGGGCCCTGTTAAAGATGGAGGTGGTTAGGATTAGGTGCTTAGGATGACTGAAACATTTTACATCTGTGTAAAACACAGTGCAGTCAGACTCATGGTCTGAGTGGACGTGCTTCCCTATTAAACATCTTATTTTTCTTGTCAGGTGTCATTCAAGGAATGGCAGGTCACTGGTGATGAACTTGGTATTTGATTTCAAGCATAGAAGTGGGTGAACGTCAGAAAGACAGTTCTTGATATTGAAAAGATTGCTACAGATGACTTGTGTTAATTGCTACAGATGACTTGTGCTTCACAAGAAACAGCTGATTCAAACACAAGAATGGAAATGTGGGTCTGGTGCTTCAGGAGTGTGGAAGGGTATGGAAAGTACTCATTGCTACCACTTCATTCTCCTTTCTAACACAGTTCTCAGAGAAGCAAATCAGCTTAATAGGTCACGGTAGCAAATTCTTCATTTATTTTGAGTCCATTGATCTTTTATTTAATGTCCCTACACATACTATTAACATGAAAAAGAATTTTTAATACACTTCCTCATTACAGACTAGACAATAAATGCCACAGTTAGTGATACGCTTTGTGGAATTGTGGTTAATGAAAGTACAAAATATGTTCACAGAATCATAGAAAGCATAGCTGAAGGATAATTTGATGGGTCAGAGAGCCTTTCCCTTAAGGAAGAAAAAAAAAAATCAGCTTACACTTTGGTAATTCCTGAGGTGGATTGTCTTTGTGCAAGATACATGAATTGATCCTTCTATTAAGCTTTAATAAGGTTTTAGCTGGAATATGAATTCCAAGAAAGTTGTGGACAACTTGGAGAAAGATTGGAAGACATCTAGAAGATTTAAGACTAGAAGAAGGTTTAAGGACTAGGAAGCTTGACCTAGCAGGAAAGACTGAAAGTACTGGGGTTATTTAACCTAGAAAAGAGATTGAAGGGACAATGGGTAGGTATGATAAAAAAATTGCCATATGAACCAGGGGCACTCTTTAAATCCATAGCACCTAGGAAAGGAAATACTTGCATTAAGGTGTAAATGCTCAGTTTTCATATTAGGGAAATCTTTCTAAAGCCAAACATAGTGAGTCACTAGGACTGTTGAATCTCTACCCAAACATTTCCCTGGAAAGAGGCAAGAACAGTTAAGTCTTTTATGGCAAACAGGATGGACTAAATTACTGCTTGATGTTCCCTCCCGTTCTGCTTTTCTAAGACTTTATCCTTTTGCTAAGAAGTTGCTTCTAATACCTAAGTTAAATCTATCACATTTTGTACTCCATCCTACCCTGGTGGCAATCAGAACAGTTTCTCTTTTTCCACTTTTCAGCAATATTTCACTTGTTTGAAATTTACTGTGTTTCTCCTCAGCCTGCTTTCAATTTTTCCTAATGGTGTCTAAACCTGAAACAAATGTCTACTTCCCTGCCATTCCCTTTATTCTCACCCTTCCCTTTATTCCCTAATGTGACTTGTTCTGTTACATAATATTTAATAGTACAATTGCAACTAGGGCCACAGTCGTATTAAACTGGTTATTAAGGAAATTCTGGTATTTTGCAGATACAGATGAACATGTAGTCGAATTTTCAAAAATTGTCAACAGAAGTCTGCAAAAGGATGGAAGTGAAAAAATTGTATGCCCATACTTGCCTTAAAAAAGTTGCTATGGCTGTCACTGTCATCGATCTTTAGACTAACAAATAGCAGATTTAGCTGTTCATTCTGGAATGATAAACTAGTGCAATCCAATTCTTTTATAAATCCATTTGCTAACTGCTTGCTATTAGATAGTTTTAAAGGTTTAAAGGTCTTTTTTTTTCTCTCTCTCTTCTCTTTTTTTTTTTTTTTTTGGTGTAGTACAGCTGGAATCATAAGCCAAGAAAGATTGCTCTGAAATTCCAAAACAATGTAATATGAAGTATCTAAGGACCTTGTCAGCGGCATGATTTGAATGGTGTTTTCTCTAAGTAATATTTATATGCAGCTAGATAAAGGCTACTAAAGAAGTCACAGAAGCCATCACAATTCTTGGAGGTGATTACATTTGGACAGGTGTCATCATTCAATGTTGGCTGTTCTCTTCTCAGGCTAAGCTAATTACCACTGCACAGTTTTCCTGCTACCAGAATGCATGCAACTATCCCTGCACAACACTGTCCTGGGCATTGCAGGTATAATAGCTTGTTCAAAAGTATATTGGGTATGTTTAATACTGTGAAAAGCCTTATGAAACTAAGTAGCACTTCGTGAAACCTGGGGGAGGAAAACGTTTAAATGCTTCATGCTTTTTTTCCCATGCTCTTTTTCCCCACTTTGGATTCAGGTTGGTTTTGATAGTGGACATGTCAAAAAGAGAAGAAAAGCTCTACATGTAATAACTGCTAATGATTTGACTGGTAACATAAGATAGCTCTCTGAAATGTCTATTTTTGCATAGTTTCACCTGTGCTATTGTATAGGTAAGAGCTTCGGTCAGTGTAAAGAATCATACAAATTTTAGTAAGCAACTCAGTAAGCAGTAATGCAACCTGAGCTTTGGATTTACTGGAGGTTTCTACTAATATCAACCAAACTGTCATTGGCCTAAACCTATTACTGTAGTTCAGAGTGTGCTGTTGAATAACTGCCTTATATCTAGTTGGAATAATTAATAGAAAACTGTTTAAATAACAGTGTATAAGGAATGGTGTTCCACTGTAGTAACATAGGCAGCAGTAAGAAGTAAAGAGGCAGTGAGGAAGCCAGGTAGAATTGAGAAAGGCAGGGAGCAGAGATCCTCTTAAATTCACAGGTTAACTGTGAGACTGCAAATTTATTATTAGTAAGTGGGACTGAAATAGCACTTGTCAAATAAATTTGTAAGTGGTAGTTTGGTCTTGAAGCTGTCTTTTGGTCTGACAGCAGCAATGCAAGAGAAACAGGTAAACTCCAAGCTAAGAAAATAGCCAAGAAACAGGACAATGTGAACAGCCCTGCGGATTAGTAAGAACATTTATATCACAGTTTCTAACTAGTGCATATGGACTAATTTGTACCAAGGTACAACTTTATTTCAAATAATGACTAGATTTTTGAAGTGTCCTTTTCTCTTGTGCCATCGGTGTCAGCATTTACCCTCAAAGTAGAAATTTCATACCTGTGTAGTTCAAGATAACCACACTTGTGCATACAAATGTGTGGTGCGCAGTTTCATAAACATATAGCGGTGTGATTTCACACAGAAGATGCAGCTTTGTAAACACATAGTAAAGCCACTCTTGAAAATCTGTCAGGTAACTTCTTCCTACAGTATACAGACACAGTAGAAGGCATCTTTAACAGAGGGATTAAAGTATTTTTAAAATGGTTGGAAAATGAACTGTGTTCTGGGAAGTATATTTAATTGAAAACAAAGAGGCAAGCATTTTTTAACTGTCAAAATCACTTCTATTCAGGATGTCTTTTTAATTTCTCCAATTATTTTCCTTGAACAATAGGAGCCTGGGAGATTTAAGAGAGACCCTTAATGATGCAATTTGAACTTTGTGGAACCCGACCAACTTGTGACTACTCTTATTTTGTCCTGCTGAGCCTTTAGGCAAAATTCCAGTTTTCAGCAACAGCATCCCTGAGGCCGGTAGTTGACACACATTAAAAAGGTTCCAAAAACACAAAGACAATAGATGTCAGATAATGGCAGAGTGGGGATCAAATGCTAGAGGATTTAAACATCATTACCAGAAAACCATTCAAGCATCTACTGTAACAATACCTGCTGCAGCTTCAGTTTTTACATGAATTATAGTATCTCTAGAAAGAATGGAGTGGAAGTGAGATTAGTGTAATTTTGTCAAAAAGCATTAGTTGCTAAAACAATTCCTTTTGAAATCAAAATCCTCTTAAGTTTTGTGATAGTCAGACGCTCAGGTGGCACAAATCAGTGCAGCTGTACTTTAGCAAAGCTATGGTGGAACAACTAACTCACGAGTTTTTGACATAGAAGACTTCCCACAAGTATGTTGAAAACATGACATTTAAGGCCAATGTTGTAAAGGGGAACTGATGATGCAGTGCAGGTTTACCCTTTCAATATTGGCTTTAATAAACCCATTTGCAAAATTCTGGTATTTGTGGGAACTCCCCTCTTTCTGCGGTGCAGATCTAACTGAACAATGCTTGAGTGTGTCTACACACAAAAGTATGCCAGATTTTTTACTTATGACAGAATTCATAAATCTTCATGTTAGAAACAGATTTAAGTATTGATTCTTCCTCCATTAAACTAAATGTGAATTTACTGATGTATAAGACTGTTTATAACATCAGAAGGCTGGTTTCTAAGTATTATCTTAATCTGGAGAACTTGATTTAAATTATTTTATTTCTCTCTGCTTTCTGTGTTCTGATCAAAATTAATAATTCCGCTTCCACTTCTCAAGAGTGTTGTAAAGAATAATTAATGTCCATAAAGTAAATTGACAACATCTTTATCTATTTCTAACCATAAAATTGATCTTTGTGGTAATCCTGAAACCTTGTGAGATTATCCATATGACTGAAAACTTGCTGGCCTTTCCTTCATATGGATAAATTTAGATGTCAGCAAGGAGAGCTGGAGAAGCATCATCTACTTCACAGTTACTGGTAGCTTGGAAGGCAATGATTTTGGATGCTCTGAATTAGTCTTCCATAAGACATACAAGCACAGGGGGAGTCCGAGTCCAGTATAAGCTATCATGACTTTCATGTGTCACATGGAAGCAAAACAAAAGCAAAGCCAGTAACATTTATCTTTCCTGCATTGAAATGTCACAACCTCACAAAGCTGAAGGCAATAATACTCCTAAACAGTTAGGAGAAGAACTGAATTAAAAAGTGAAAATGATGCTGAGAACTGACAATATACATCTCAGCACTGGAAAATCCGCAATTTCACAATTGTGAAAGGATACCACAGAAACAATTTGCATAAAGGGGATGCCAAAAAACCTCTACAAGAGATGAAATATAAACTAGAAGACGAAGATGAAAGTTTCACTGGTGACATCAGTAACACAACCCTGAAGCTATGCTAAGCAAGATCTGTACCCAGAATAGCTAAAGAAATCACTGTCAGAGGCCAAATTCCAATGTCCAATTGCAATCCAAATTCCAAGCATTGAGTTGTCAGTTGGTAAACATGGAGGTGAAAGAAATACAGGGTCAGTATTGTGAATGATGGCTGAACAGTACATCAGGCTGAAATTGTTCTAAGCTGTTCTTCTACTGTTTGGCCACTTCCACTCATTATAAGAGTCCTACTTCATATTTGCTTTACTAATTTTGTTCAGAAGCTATTCCCAGTATATCCAAGGCTAGAAATTCATCCTGTCCCTCAGTATCTGTGAGAATCAGTGCTCAAAATAGGTTGCTTGAGCCAAATAGAAAGGATTTTATTTTTTTAAATCATTACTTGACTTTCTAAAATAGTGCCATAAGTTTTATAAGAGTTAAATCATAGTGTAAAGTCCTTCAAGGCTTTTTTGTTGTGCTTATAATGTGGAAAAAAATAGTGGAACAAACTACCTTAGCATAAATTCTTTTTTCACTCCCTACTTTAAAAATGTTTTCACTTTCTAGGAACAGTGCCCGGTCCCACAGGTTTTGTCCCTCTCCTTTTCCAAATCTGACTTCTCCTTTTTCTTCTCATTTTTCTACAGCTGCTTTTTATTTTAATTTAACAGCAAAAAAACTTTCCCCACCTTTCTTTGCTGTTTAGGGGTTTACATAAACATGTAAGTCTTCTCCCATAAAATCTTCTGTTTTAAAAGCTCCATTGTTTGGGACCTTACACAAGCAGGTACTTCTTCTTGGATCCATTCTGAGCTTCCATGAGGCTGCAGTGACTGTCAGTACACAGACAAAACAGCAGATTCCATTGCCTCACTTCTTTGAGAGACAGAAGAGTAATACCGCTTGTCTTTTTTAACCTGCTCTCCCCCTCCAGTGCTGTAAGAGGTGAAAGCACCTCCTTTCCAATCAACAGCAGTACCCATTGCTCCTCATTCCCAACTTCAGCCTCTTGCTTTTCTTACATATTGCCATCAAAACAGCAGTTCTCAAATCAAAAACCTACCACAGTATAGCAGAGGAGAGAACTTGGGCATGAAATGGAGTGGGGAACTTAGTGACAAAGAACTTGGAAAGGCTGAGGTACTCAATAGCTTTTCTGTCTTGGTCTTTCCTGGCCACATCTGCTCAACAGCCTCTCTGGTCCCTGGTGCCAGTGCCAAAGTGAAGTACAGATCATGTCAGAAGATGGGTAGCCCTGAGGGAAGCTAGGGACCACTGAATGCAAACTGGTTGTTCCCCAGTCCATGGAACTTGGTAGGATGTTTCCAAAGCTGAGCCAAGAAGCTGAGAGCACTGCTTTTTTTCAGCCTGAAGCAGAGAAGGTAAAGGAGAGTGTACCTGATGCCTTCCGTTGCCTAGTGGGTGGTTGGTGAGAAGATGAAGGCAGACTCTTCTTGGAGGCATGCAGAGAAAGGACAAGATACAACAAACAAGGTGCAACAAGGGAAATTCTGATCACATGTAAGGAAACAAATGTCCACTATGAGGCTGGTCAGATACTGAGACAGGCTGCCCAGAGGGGTTTGGAGAAATTCAGACCTTGACTGAAAAAGGCCCTGACCAACCCCGGAAGTTGGCCCAGTGTTGAGCAGCAGGTTGGACAAGGTGATCTCCAGAGGCTTCTTCCAACCGACATTGTTCTACGATTCTCTGATTTTATGAAATGCCAGCCTAGCTACAGCCCCATTTTTTCTAGGACAAAAGGCTATATAAAAATTCAGTAGTTTTTTTCTATGATATATTGGTTTCAGTTGAATGACAGTTGTGCCTTCTGTGTAAAAATTCATACGCAAATTTTCAGTTTGGGAAGCTTTTAATTCGTTTGGGAGAGAGCTTCTATTCTAAAGCTGTAGGTCAGAAAGTTCTGCTCCTGGAGCATTGCACATGTGGTCAGCTGTTGCAATATTCAAAGAAATGTGATCACTTTCAGCGCATGTTTTTATTATTCACACTGCCATCACCCAGAGTGTAGATATAGAAATAAAGAGAAGAAGCCAAGGTCTGCTAGGGGCAAGCAAAAGATCTGATGAAAACAAGAAACAGTCAATAAATACAAAAATCTGAAAGAGCAAGCTGTCGCAATACATTCATTCATAATGGGAAGAGGAAAATAACATCTGGTAACTGTAGAAGATATCTAATTAAAGCCTTTGGATAGTTCAGTTGGCAGCTGAAGCGGGCCCTGACATCATAAGGATCAAGAGAAGGTGCAGCAGTATAAATGGATCATGCACGTAATTATCCCAGAGGGCTAAAATAATGCTGCAATTCCATTACTTCAGAGAAGATCTCAAAGTCACTCATTTTTATGTTCTGTTGAACAGACCATGCCTGTCTGGCATCCCTATTTTTCAGTAGGGGACAGTCCTAAATTTATTTTATCTGAAACCTCTAGTAAATGAGACTAAATGTCTATGGTTGTATTCTAAGTAGTGGCATAAAAAAGCACAAGGGTCTGGACTGTACTTCAATGTAAAAATCCAGTTGCCAAGCCAAAGACCTTTTGCATTGAGTAACAACAAAAGGAAAAGCCTTTTGTGAGTGGTAATAACGTGGATACCTTACAGTCCTGCACGCAGTCACTGCACGGGTTCATGTCAGCTTGGCATAGCACTCACAGTAGGTTCAGTGCTTTATAAAAATATGGATGATACAGAACATGCATATAAAGTTCTTTCTGGAAGAGCTCAGAAAGAAATACAGACGTTGCGTTTTCACTTAGCTAACATTTTTCTACTTACCTCTTTATGAGGTACTACATCAGGTCATATGACTACCAAGAGGGGGGAAAACGTACTTTGAACTGATCAATCAATGTAATAATGAAAAGCATGAAAAATACAATAGAACTCAAAGACCTAATTAGTAGCAATAAAATGATTGGGAAGGGTCTGAAGAGAAAGCTGAATCAATCCAGGATGCTGTTTACAACATTAAGTCCAGACCACTTAGGTCAAATAATTGCACCAAAATTTAAGTACAACAGAAGCTCTGTGAAAGGAGAATGAGACAGACTAACAGTATCTGATAGAATTTAAAAATCTCTGGCTTCCTTATCTGTTGAGAACATCAGCAACTGAATAATTTTAGCAAGAATATTAAAATCTACTGTCAGATCTATTCTACCGATGTTGCATAAACAAGTCACAGATCAACTGTTAATGGCAATACTATTACAATAGCACTTCCCTTTTTGGTTTTAAAGCACTAACAATCATACAGGTCTGTGAAAAAGGAATTAATCAATGCTCAGAAATATCTTCTTGGAGTTTGGACTGCAAAATAAAAGTGCCAGAATACCATAAAATCCCATAAGGACTTTGCAATTAGTATATGCTGTTAGGGTTGGACATTATGGTGCCACATTTGAATATCGTGAGGTGAGTACAATGGGAAAAAAATGAGGGGTCTCAAAGCACTCATATTCACTGGTGTCTACATACACTTCAACTTAATAGATTGTAAGAGTATGTGTGTGAGTGTTTTCTTGTCAGTAGATGAATGGGGACATTTTATCTAAACTCCATCAGAATCAAATGAATTCTTTAATAGTATAAAGAAGGACAAATTAATGTTAACTTGTAACTAAAGTCCAGGAAACAAAAAACAAGACAAAGCATAGGTCAATGTCTGGATAAATGGAGCAATATCCTTGATTTAGACTATTGCAAAGACCCACAGTCACAAATAATATTGATTGATTAACAATTCTTCATCTAATGGAGGTCAGCCACCTAGCTAGCTAATTTTATCTATTTTTGCCACTAAGATAAAGTGTTTACAACATCTAACATGCTTTAAGCAAAAGTTTATGTTTGCCAACTGTTAGGCTATCGGGACAATTGAAAGCCCAAGTGATACAGGTAAACTACTGTGGGTGGAGGGACTGTATGGAACGCAAAACGTCCTGCATTACGACTAGTCATTCTAAAGGTCAGAGCTGGATATAAAATAATGTGAATATAATAAAGAAGACCAATGTGATATCCAGTTATCTAGGAAGGATTTAAAGGTTTGAACATTTACCTCTGAATTAAAGAGAATGCTTGGCATGAAAATACTTCATGTTGAAAACACATGGGCAATTTTAAAGTTTGGAGTATGAAACAAAAGTAGTGAGCAGTAAGAGCAATATATAGACTGGAATGAATATAGGAAGAGATGAGACAAGTAAAGCAGGTAGCTGCAATATAAGTAGATGTTACAGAAGAGAGAGATGAATTCAGGGGAGCAAAGCAGAAAATTTTGAAAATATCTGAAAAAGAATAAGTCAAGTAAACTTCTTTTAAAAAGAGTAGAAATAATAACTTCTTTAGAGTAAATTGAGGAAAGGCAGTTATCCACAGAGATGTCACAGCTAAAATTTCAAGAATGAAGGGAGAAATGAAGAAACAAATCACATTGTTCTGTTTTCAGTTGTGTCCCAGAATACCGGGACATTCAGGGATAGATTCCCATACTAATGCCTTCAGAGTTTCAATGTTTGACTTCTTGCTTCAGAACACACCCGTGAGAGGATGACACTTGACTTGGCATTTAAACAACAGGACAAAACCCTGCTGCATTCAGCCAGTCTGGCCTGCCAAAAGTGTATCTTCTTTATTTAATTAGTCAATTGATACTCGTCCATGTGATTTTCTTTCTTCTGACTGACTCATCAGAAGAAGTGAGTCACACCTGTCAGGTGTGTGACTTTTCACCAGCTCTGAAAGAGGCAGGCGAGTCTCCTATGAGGGCTGGTATATCTGCTTCTCCAATGTAATGATCTGTAATGATCAAAGTGTCTAGAGTTACTTATAGAAGGAAAACCACTGGTGAGAAAACTACTCAGCCTGCGAAATCCAGGGTATTCAACAAATAAATAAGGACCAGAGATGCATCAAGGAAGGAAATTATAGTCTTAATTCAAACACTTTCGGAAGTTTTACTATTTATGCTTAATTCTCATCTTCAGTTCAGTATCGTGCCAATATTGTACCTAAAGAATTAAAAAAAACCCACAACTTTTTTTAAAAAGAATAACCAAGAAAATACTATGGACTTTTAATAGTGTTATCTCCTTCTCACAAACTATATTAATGGAAGAAGTGTGCACTTCACAATTAAAAACATGAGATTGGAGGATGGGAGAGCTGGACCCTATTCCTAGAGGCTTTCTGTGCTGCAATTTCTGTCTTCAAAATGGAATACTGAGGTTGTAATGATTTACTCATAACTGGCTTGTGGTTCGCATGACCAGACATAGAAAAAAATTATAAATTAACTAATAATTCTAATATGGGCCATGTGCCTACAGAGAAGCAGTAAAACATTAAAAACGAACTAAAACTTATGGGTCCTAACCCTTTTTAACATCTTCCCCCCAAAACTGATGGAATTATCAGTTTATAATCTCCGCATTGATTTCTTGCTTTATTCAATATGCCTAACTGATATATTGAAAAACTATAGTGACCTCGAAATTATCTGTAAGGGTTTATGTTTTTGTTTCAATTCCATAAACTGTTAATCTACTTTAGTAATAGGACCTCCAGATTACCTGGAATTAAGTTTAGTTTTTAAACGTCACATGGACTTCTGTCATACATTTTGGTATTTGACTCTTCAGCTTTAGTTCCTGTATACTGTAAGGGACACACTGTAGAAATGTAACTGCTGTGAGTCCTTTTTTAAAAAAAAAGGTTGGTACAATACTATATTGAAACCCAGAGCCAAAAACCTGGTATTTCAAAATGAAAGTAAAAGGTGAAATGCAAGTCATGAATATGTGCATTTTTTCTCTTCTTCCTGAGTGTCAATAAGCACACTTCAAATATCTGTTTTAAGGCAGAAGTCAGATGTTCATGAAGGATTTTGCACTTTGCTTGTTTTCTTCTTTTACTCATATGAGCTTCTTCAGCCGTTGCCCATGGAAACACATGCTGCACAGCTGACCACTAGTCTCAGTGCCTGTGTCAGATCAACAACTGGGGAGGCAATGTTATTTATTAATATATTCACCAGAATTAACTTGTTTTAAAATTTAACTTGCTTCCAAGAAGATACACTTGCTTAAAATTAAGGCTGAGAGTTATAACCACATTTCCAAAAGCAGATCAAATCTCTGAACAACCTCACACTGGCTAGGTAGAGGCAGTCCCAACAGAAGCAAATTTTCTTGAGCTTTGAGAAAGTTTGGCTCAGATGAAATTTGAATGACATGATGCCTTATAAGATACTGTGCATAGAAATAATTTGTTCATAGTGATGCAGATATAGCCTACATATTTCTTTAGAATTTGACCCAGATACACTAAAAAGTTATTAGGTACACAGCTGCAGAGACTGATGATTTCAGTTCCATGGTTTTTCTGTAAAGAGGCTCTCTAGCTAATAGATCTGCCTAATTAACCACTGCCAAATATGCTATGGGTCAAGGACACAGTTGTAAAAACTTCCTAGGCTAGAACCATATGGATTCATCTATCCATTCATTCTAATGCACATTAGGTCAGTAACATTTTGTTAACATATTTTAAAATTATCTATGAAACGAGTATAACCACAGGATGTGAAAAAGATTTAAACAGATGGTTAACAATGAATTGCTGGTCACCAAATGCGATAGCTTGACAGATGACAGATTGTATATGCCCTGCCAATTTGGCAATATTACCTGGACTGGTGCTGAAACTGTTCATGGCTCAGGATTTTTTATTTGTTTTGTTTTGCTTTCTCCTTTCTTTTCACTTGGAAGCTAACTGAAATTCTTGATGTAGACCAAACATAAGCACAAGTAAAATAGATATACAGCATATCTCTAGTGCAAAAGCATTATGTTGTCAACAGTACTCTACCATTTACAAGACATTTAGTAATTTCAAAGTTCTTTTAGAGAAAATACATCATGAGGAAAAGTTTCATGGTCAAAGATACAGTCTGACTTTGAGGGATAGATGAGACTAGAGCTACTAGTGAGTTAAGATACTGATTTATGAAAACCAAAAGAGTTTTCTCCTCTTTTTTTCTGATGACTATTTTTTAGTTTATGTTTAGTTTTAGTTTATTGATGTTAAGAGCAGCAGGAAACATTATTTCAGTCTAATCTCCTAGAAAATATTTATTCTTGCATAACTCTCAATTTACTGTTCAACCTAGAAAAGTTTAGACCGCATTTCAGATATGTTGGTACAAAATATGGCTTTTCCAGTTATACACTGTTTGAATTTCGTTAGTGAAGACCACTGTACAATACAGTGATAATTATCACTTTCACAATTATCACAAAAGTGAAATAAAAGTATATCAGCCTGTCAGTTTTGAGGGAAATTGGGTGAGATTCAGATTCAGTTTACAAAGGAGCAAAAGGAAATCCTATTCATCCATCCATTTTGTGACAGATTTACAAAGTAATCAGTTTGTCCATCACAGTATTATATACTGGGCTACATTTTCCCTAGTCTCATACTAGACACTTCATGGATTCTGTTATGAGTAAAGATAAAAGAACAGAAAAATTAAAGCCTAGCTCTTTGTTACTGACTGCAAAACGATGCTCTCTATAAACAGCAAAAACTCAGTCCTGTACAGGTAAAAATATTTTTCCAGTTCAGTTTTCTAGCAGCTCATGTCTGGGATTTTAATTCTACTTTAACGTTGACTGTCTCTGAACCTAAAAATAGCCCTTTTCATGTGCCATGTGATACTCAGGTTCAGGTTTATTTGAGCTGATTAACAGATAATCAACGTTTGGCACAAATGCTTGATTAAAACTCACATCCAAAGCTGGATGTACAGAGCTGAATGTTCACTCCTGTCATTAAATTCTAGATGCTACAAACCACATGCTGTGGTTTATAAATAATGCATACATATGCATTTGATACTGTCTCTGTAAAGTGAGAGACGAGAGGGGCTAGTGTGCGTCAGAAATTGGTAAACCCTGGAAAAAACACACCAAAGTAAGCCTAAATAAGTCATGTGGAATGCGCCTAATCTATTGCTAACCTTAAAGAGAGATAAAAACTTACCAGTTCTTTTCCAGGTCTTTCAAGACATTATCTTTCTTTCCCTCATACATGCATGATTTCACACACTTTTGAATAAGGAGGAAAGAAAAGATAAAGCAAAACATCCATTTTTTAATAAACTGAATTCTAAACCATTTATTGTTAGGATGCTATTTTAAAGCCTTTATTATTAACCTATGCAGGAAACTGAACTGCATATATTTTTCCTTCGATATCTCACTGCATTTTCTTTGTTTTATACTACCTCCATTATACAATATTACATAAAGTTGACTTCACAACCAAGTTAAAATCTTCAATTCCATACTTAAATCTTAAAAAAATAAAAGAAGACCAAAAGCTAACGACAAATAATTATGCATTCTGTTACTGCACTTTATTACAGATCTCATATTTGGATGACTGGATGCATATTTTAGTAATAATAAAGTTATCAAGTATTGACCTTTGGCCAGCTGGCTCTCATTTCTCTTTTCTCCAAAAAACTAATCTAAATTAGAAAAAATTCTAAATTAGGAAAACATAATAGACCATCTCACCTTCAAAGGCAATATTTGGTGTTCTGGAAACATTCTTGAAAATAGTTCAATAAGGGTTGTGTTTGTTGTGACCATCAACGTATACATTCCTAGGGAGCTTCCTGCTAACTAACTAAAAATCGTAAAGCAGATAGCATGTCAGCAAGGCATTATTAACTCTTGCTCACTTCTTTCTAAAATTTATAACTTTTGAATTGAAAAGAGCATAATGAACATTGTGTTTCTGTAGTTACCTTTTCCTTTCCTCCTTTCCCCTCCATATGAGTGTTGACGTTCCTTTCCAAACCAGCAACTTCTTCAAATGAAAGAAGCGCCTTCACTTTCTTTGCATGTTTCCAATTTCTAGTAACAATTTCCTTCAGCTTTATCCAAATCCATATGAAAGATACAGTGAGTTAAGCCTTAAGCTGCACTTTCTGAATTATTTCTGGAATACATGTTGCATTCAATAGCTCACATAAATGACCCATGGAGAACTGCATAGCGGCGATTAATGATACAGGTTTTTCTTGACATGACTCAGCAGCCCCTGGGACTTAGTGTTTTTTCTAGACTCAGTAGAATAGTTTCTGCTTCAGACTAGCTCCAAAATAGTAACCTGCATTATTTCTGTGATAAATCACAAAATGTCAAACTGACATGAACTCTAAACATGCTTTACTCTGTCTTTTAGTGAAATATATTTCATTTAGTAAAAACAGACACTACAGTAGTAAATACACACTTTAACCGTATTAGGAGTCAGTGATGTATGAAGATCTCAATTCAACAAGTACTTCGTTGAACAGCTTTAACAGCCAGTAATATGTATCTCCTACCAAATAACTGTTAAATGTATATAATGTTTGGAACACCATTTTTTCCTCAAGCAAATATTGAAAGGCTTTATAAAAAAAGCTTTCTCTGAAGGAATTCTGTAGGGTCATAAGTAGAAATTGTTCTTTTATTTGCAATAAAATATATGCTATTCTATAATTCACTCTTGAATGTGTAAGATTAAGCAGCAAAGGAAAATATTATCTATAACACCTAGAAATTTTGCTGTGCTGAGAAAAGTAACCTACTATGTAAAGAATTAACATACATGCATTCAAACTGTGGGAGTGTTATATGTCATTTTTTAATATGATCAGGTCCCTTCCTTCTAGCATTATTCTGTTCTAACAACACAGGCACAAACACTTGCGCTTACCGAAGTATGACTTTCCTTAGTATGCATTTTGCCACTCTAGTATATCATGCTGTCATGTTAAATCACATGCCTTTCTCCTTTCAGATTAAATCTCAAACTGCATGTATTGCTTTTTGTTTTAAACTTGGAGTCACTATTAAAGCACAGTGGGGAAATAATCACAGGATGTACTGAATATCAGACTAAATTTACCAAAGGATTTTGCCAGGCTTTGCTTTTTACTTTAGAAAATATGCATTTAGTCACAGAAAACTCAAGATAGTGAAATGTCTGCTTCTCTGCCTCCCAGTTTCTTACTTTCCTCTCTCCATTCTATCCTCTTTAAATATGCAAAGTATTTCCACGTTGACAAGAGCTAATAGTGAAGGTACTTCCAATTTCAGAATGCTGCTATTAGTGCTACTCAGAACATAGAGACTTTTCTTGCAGCCTAGAATGGAAATACTTAAGAAAGAAGAAAAAATGCTATGCTTGTTTTAATTACATACAATAAGGCCAAAATACACATTTTTATCTGAAGATACTAATTAATGTATTATTTAGAACCAAAATTGTGCTGCACTTTAGAAATCACTTTGGGAAGGGTGTGATCCGCATGATACCTGCAACTGAAGAAACTTGCTAGAAAGCCAGAGATGTCTTTTCACAGTTATAATGACCATGAAAATAAGAGACAGATTACAACCTGGTTTGCCGTGCAAGCTTGCTGAATCTTCATAAAGCTGTACAGAAGAGAAAAAAGCTAATTATCAGTTATGCTAAACTGCTGAAAAAATTATACATGCTTTAGGGTAGAAAACAGACCAAAATGGGATGATGAGAACAAGAAATATAATGGTTGTGCCAAAAGAAGACAGAATAAAATTAGCAATTAAAACCCAAATATGATTGTTGGGTAACAGAGGAAGACTGAACCATGCAGTCTGGCAATTGCATTTCAATTTCTGTAATGGATAATTACATGTTAGGCTCTAATGTGAAGGAGATTCCTTTATAAACCAATCCCTTTATCATGCATTATACATCACTTGCAAGGCATACCAGGAAAAAATTCTCCTTTTTCTTGCAAACATTGAGCAACTACTTCTACATAGATATATTGGAAATAACGTACTGCTGCACACAGTGGAGCCCTTACGAGTTTTTATTGTAAAAAAATCAAAACTTACTATGAAATCTATGAAACATTCATGAGCTTTATATAACAATCACATGTGTTGAGATTTTAATTAGAATGCTGTATTTTGGAGTCAAACTAGCAACTCCAAAGTTATAATTAGTTTCTGCTTAATTTTTGGTAGCCTTTTCATATTTTCAGTATACATTCCCTCTTCCTGAGATAGAACTGCCAGCAACAGAACATCAGTGGAGACCTTTTTGTTTGTCAGAAAGGCTGCTTAGAGGGTATGAAATTCTAGGGGAAGTCCTGGTTTTATCTTTTTATTGATGGTAGTAAATCAGAGCTTCTGGATATCTGCTGCTCCTAAGACCACCCTATTCCACAGACACTCTTCCTAGGATCTCCAGTTGTGCTCTATTCATTTGCTTAATGCAAAGCCCTGCCTTTGAGCTAGTTAAAGAAACTGGCTAACTAGCTAAAGGGTTGTAATCAGATAGAAACACCAAAAAGGAAGAAGTTTTCCAAAGAGTATGTTTATGCTCATTACATGCAAGAGCACCAGATCCTGTTGCGGTGGGTAATAATTTGTTGGGAAATCACAATGTCAGAATTTACTGATAGAAATCCCTTAGGGGATAAACCTACCATTATTTACTCCCGTCATAAAGAAAATGCTTCCTATCAGTAATAATTGACTATGACAGCTGTTTTAGTCCCACTGTCCCAGGTGATCTACTAAAGACCCCAAAAAGCCAATATCAGAACTGCATATATTTCTACACTAGAAGAGTGTGGGCAGTTTTAAATTCCTCTCAGATTCTGCTTTGGAGAATAATTCTGAGCCGCTCCAACAAAAATTAATTAATCCCAGTGACTAATACTGAGAACAAGTAACACTACTGTCGCTGTTGTAAAATACTGTCCAAAAACATAACTGAAGAAGATCTAAATCAGAGATGGGAGTAAAAGATACTTGCTAGCCACATCTAGATGAACTGAATGTGGTATTGCAGCGTTGTGGCTAGACAGCGGGGGGCATTTGTGAGAAATGGAAAGCAGAGACTTGGTGGCACGGATTGACTCGTCAGTATGTTTGGTCTGCACTTTCGGTTTGCCATATCAGCAGCCTTGCTTTCCTGGTATTACCTCTACTGTTGCTTTGTATAGATGGAAAAAACATTCCACACAGGACATTTTTAAGAGAACATTATTACAAGTAGTTACAATAATTCAGAACAGAAGAGGTTAAGAAATATCCTATGCTGAAGTTCCTGCTTAAAAAGGATGAGTCTGAAATATTGCATATTCAAGGAAGGCACAGTCTGAATTCAGATGAAGCATCAGTAAAAAAGGCACTATAACAATCAATGCATAGTAGCAAGCTGTAGCAAGCAGGATTATATCCCTTTAGTTGGGGATATAGTGAGAACTCTAGTACGAAATTAGAAAATCTATACTGTCTATAGCATGTTTCTTATGCCAGATGAATGGAAGGCAGCAAATGTAACACCAACACCTAAGACAAGCCTGGAGAATTAATAAGACTAGCATACACTGTTTCTCTGAGTTCTGTACACCATTGTCAGAAACAGGCTCCCAGCTGAGATGGTCCTTTGGAGTGACCAAAATATCTATTAATTTTGAGTATAATTGTTTTGCTCATTGAAAGACCAACTGAATTTGAAGTCTCTCCTTCCTAATACTTACTTGGGATAGCTTGAAAGTTATATTTTCTCCAATCAATTCTGATAAACAGTCTGTGGAAGGGAAACCTGTTTTGCCTATACACTCCATTGCCAGTTTGTCTTCTACACACATTTGTTCCTAGGTGAAGAACCGTGGGCTACATTCCTGTAATAAAGCAATTATTGCCAAATTGTTGGCAATTATTGCCCAAAATGAATGTTATAGGTAAACACAAGGTGAATTAACCAAAAAGGCCATTACCTCTCTAAGATATCCGGTGATCATATTCATGTGACTATGGCTGTGAAAGTTCAGCAGATAAAACCATCTGAGGTCATCTCAGAATAAAACTAATTAAACCCTGTATTAGAGAATGATTTGTGCTTGAACCATACCTGGTGTTGCAAAAGGCTGTAGCCATTGTGAGTTGGACCAGGTCAGCTGCAGGATATGAAAACTGGTGAGTCAGGTTATGGAAGTGTTGTTTAAACTGGGCAGCCAGTACAGACGTGATGTAAGGTACAAACCATTAAGATTTATATGACAGCAAACACGGAGCTAGGATCCCAAAGGAAAGCACAGGAAAAACATCAATGCCCACAGATCTAAACAAAACAACTGTAAATTGCAGTAGGTAAACCACAAAAGAGGCTCAGAGGAGACTGGATTTTGCAAAGGCATATCTCAACTTGAAGTTACTTAGTTACTCTAAGCAGTAAGTATACAAAGCCACTATACCAAATGTAACTATTCTGGATGTAAATAAAAGCATTCCCAAATGCATTATGGATGCCATTATCTATATTGTTAATGTCTTTGTCACATCAAGCAGACAGCCGTAGGCTCATGGATTAATACTGGACAGTGATTTAGCAAGCTGTGTTCCCTAAGTCCATCTGCTTGTTACACTTTGGAAGATTTCTAGCTGAACCTCAATTACACCTTAGGATGTCTGAGGAACAAA
Source organism: Ciconia boyciana (assembly GCF_034638445.1). NCBI lineage: Eukaryota > Metazoa > Chordata > Aves > Ciconiiformes > Ciconiidae > Ciconia > Ciconia boyciana. The sequence goes on from NC_132938.1 coordinate 19,511,118, forward strand.
AACTTTTTACTTGCTTACTTGTACCTTTCATTTACTCCTAAATAACCTTCCTTTCTCTTTGAAGTGATTGTCAGGACACAAATTCACCACAGGGTTACTGCTATAATTGTTCCACCACATCCACCAGACTGGAGCAAGCTAAGAGTGTGTAGGGCATGAATTCCTTAAGGAAATATTGTGGAACTGCCTTGCCAAGAGCTACTCGGTAAACAGAAACATCTGCAATTCCACAGTGTTTGGTGAAGGCATGGCTGGAAGTTCAGATGGTTTCTAAGGGATGTCAGGAATCTCTGAGGCTGCCTGGAGTGCACTAGGATCACATCTTGTGGCTCTTCCCTATCACTGTCATAGCAGATTCCAACACAATCTCCTGCTCTGTGTGAAAATCTTTTAAAATAAACCATTTAAAATAGCCATTCTCTTTGGCAAAGACTACAAGGAAGACTACTGACCAGAACACAAGAAAATAACTTGGTTTACCTGGATATGCACTTTTGCTTAAAGTCCCTGTTGTGTAGAAGATGCTTAAATACTGGAAGTTATCCAGTATGCGTGACGAGACGTGAGAATCACTGTGCTGAGCTGTGTGAGAGCAGACTTGGAACAGAGACAAAGACTGAAGCATCTTCACTGGAAGGCAGAGCAGATTCCTGGAAGCAAAAACCAGGCTAGCACTTAGTGATTGTATTTATTTTTCTGAGGACTTTGGTAAAAGTAAGGCTGGAAGAAAGGCATAGAGTGGGAATCTTAATCAGAAAGGCATTCAGCTGGGATCCTTGGGACAAACCAATTCTCAGGCTAAAGGACTGACACTTCTGGCCTGCTCTCAAGCAAACAAACTGGTCAGAGTCTGAAAAACTGAGAAATAGTTCATAATTCTGAATGAACTTCCCACTCATGACCTCCTCATTTGATATGAGTTTCACTGCCTAAAAACACACTTAAGGCTCTTGGAAGGTTAACACGTTAATGTAATATATCCAATATTCTCAAGACTGGTTGATTCCCAGACCAAAAGAAGGGACCTCATACTTCCATGTTGTTGGTGCTACTTGACAGAATATGAAGTTTACACATGCTGAAGTCCTGCAAAATGTGGGTGGGATTTCTGAAGGGCCTGCCAGATTAAGTTTCTTAGTCCAAAAAAAGAGTGTAGGATTGGAAGTAAATGACTGAATTTGAAAGAAACTTGCCCCTTAAATAATTCCAAGTGCTGACATTCTGCCAGTGTATAAATTAAATTATTGACAAAAAGAGCAGTTATACACAGACTCCCAAAATTTTTGTGACACAATAAAGCTGGAGTCACAATTACATGCAGTGCACAGAAAATATGGGATAGAGCATAACCTTAGAATATGCTGCAGTACAACCCCATTAAGCTAGTTAAGCCATTACGACGTTGATACCACTAGGTGTTTTAGGATCTTTCAGCATTTGAAAATTGTCCAAAGACAGGTGGGATCCAGCTGTAGGAAAGTTCATGAAGCAACCTTACTAGTATATTGTACTAATAATAGTACAGAGAGCTCCTGCAACCTTTTTGCCCTTCACCAGGAAACTGTTAACTGTTTCCACCTGAATCATACTTCCAGGACACTGCTGAATACACTTGGAGAAATGGAAGACTCAAATGGTAAGGCCCATCATAAACTGAAGATATTTCCTAAACTTTATTATATTACAACGTATAGTATGTGAGAAAAGAAGTTCATATATTAAAACCAGATATTTCCTCAAGCAATGGACTTGTAACAGTCAGTACCATCGTCTCAGACTTGAATTTCAAAATAAAAATATTGATCCTCTTTAGGCCCAAGGTGGATCCTGTTTGGCACCTGAAAGTGTCAGCTGTAAATGTCCTTCCTCCTGAAGTAAGAGGGGATTTGGTTCCTAGGACTGGAATATTAACTACTTCCTGCTTGTGGAAGCATCCCTGGAGAGAGATAGGATACGTGGTGGAGAAGAAAAAGAAATAATAATCACATACACCCAAGGGCACAGATGTTCATTGCCCTAGAGTCTGACATTATTCCCACTCTTTTGAACAGAGACGTGAAAGCCAGTTGCCAAAAGGTGAGAGCATCCATTCTTTCTATTTCAGGGATGCCTTCAATTTCCTAAAGAAACTGATCTTTAATAGAAAAAGAAAAAAAGGATTAAAAAGACACACACGAAAAAAAAAGAACTGGTGGGTTTGTTTACTGGATAGAATCAACACATCCCTTTTCTGCTGCTCTTGACACCAGTGAGTATCTGTACAAAGGTATCAAAAGTGAAATTCAGAGGACTATACTCCTGAATGCAACTACAAATGCACTTTCATGAGTGTAACCCAGTTTCCCTTCATATGTTTCTTCCATGACAGTAATTAATAGAGTGAACCTTGCCATTGAACTTTGTTAAGTTGCACTTTTACATCATCATATTAAAACCACTTTTGCTAATAACTTTGGCAGTGATTTTTTAAGCGATCTAAATCACGCATTCGCAACACTCTTGAGTCAGGAAAATCACAACATTCCTATGGATGCTGAAGAAGTTTGTGGGTATAATGAGGATTTAACGCCTAATGGGTCACGGCATGAAGGCATACCAAAGCATATGCTTTTATTTCTGTGGCACTATTGCACACACTTTGCTTAGCCTTAAAGCAAGATGTCACAGGACTAGAAAAGAAACATGTTTATTCCATGAGCATAAGGACTCAATAACAGTCATTTATCCTTAAGATTATGGCAGTACAAAACACAGTGGCAAACCGGATTGATTCACCACTTGTTGAATTTCGCCATTCACTAGGATAGCCACTCACAGCTTTGTCCACTGCTGAAAAATATCTAAGAGTCCAAACCTGTGGAAGGTGCCTAAGAGGCTGAACCTGTGGTTGACTCAGAGAGAGGTAATAATTCCCTTCAGTGATTATTTGAGAAAAGACTTTACACTGACAAGCTATCTGATGGATGAGTGGGGATGTTTTTCACCTAGTATCTGCCTGGCAAGGGCAGTGCCCAAGGTCTTGAATTACTTGCCAATTACAACTCACTTCCAAGAAGCAGGCTGAGGTCAAGACTGTAATCAGCTTCAACTACATCCAAATAACCATGTACTTGGTTACTGAGACCATCATATTTTAAACAATGGAAAGCATTTAATACTATAATAACAAAAAGTTATAGTTTCATCACTGTTATTCAATTATAATAGAAAAAGCTCCCCCCTCCCCAAGAAAAAAAGAAATCTGCTTTAATCCGAGTAGTGATACTGATAGCACAAGGCCTTGAACATGGTAATTGGAACTATACTTCTATACTTCTTGATTCTATACATCCACATAACACAGTGATGTGTAAAAATGTTAGTGGATATAGAAAATATACCAATATTGAATTTGTTACTTCATCACTGCAATAAATATTCACTACAGAACTTCAGAAAAATAAAAATCTGTGCATGAAGTTACATTGTATCATTTTTCCTAACTGCAAAAATATCTCTCTATAAGTTAAGAGTAGTGATACTGCAGGTTTGTAATCAGAAGGAAAATTCCTAGAGTAACAAATCCTCAAGAAGGAACAAGAAAGATAAAAATAGGAGGAATGGGGATCTTCCAAAGAGGAAAAAAATACATCTTTATACTCACCTATATTCATAAAGACAAATAACTGCAGATAATTTTTTCTAAAAGTTAGTTTGATAACCCAATAACAAATGGAACAGTCCTGAAGCAGCACTCCTAATTTAACATGTTATTTCACTTTTTATGGTAGGCTAATTTAAGATGAACAAAACCACAGGAGGTGGTACACTTGTACTAATCCATATCAGGCTTCACAACAGAAGGTCACATCTTTAATAAGGTTATTTCAAAGGAAAAAGATAAAATTACCAAAGATTTTCTAATGAACTCTTCTAATGGAAAAGATAGGAATTCACCCTTGTCATTAGTTCTGTGTAGAATCACTAATGTGAGTATCTCTATTTTACATGAAAGTATAAGATGAGCTAATTAATGCTCAGGTAAATTATCAAGTATGGGAAAGGCAGGGATATTACCTCTTACCTCTGACCTGTCTGAGAACAGTTTTGAATCCTGTGTCCAGTTTGAATAACAATCCTCGAAGAAGTTTATTAAAAACTGAAAAAGGTTCAGAAAAGTACCACAAAACTCATTTTTAATCTGGAAAACAAATGATAAAGTGTTAAAATAGTTTTACTTACTTAGTTTTTAAGAGGAAAAGGTGAAGAAGTTCCTAAACACAGATTAAAAATTAATCTACAAAGATTAAAGACATCTGATGCTACATAGTACTTTAAATCTAGCAAAGAATAGGCAAAGGTATTACATAGGTAGCTCTTGAGCTAAACAGTGACAAAAGCCAAAAGAGGATGCACATATCTAGCATTGCAAGTAATTAAATGCTGGGCCAGCTTGTCAAATGATATCGTGATGAATCTTTAACTTGGGTTTTTACAGTGCGATTACTTTTTAAATAGGAATGTTTTAGGTCTATTAATTATTGGCTCAGGCAAAAAAATCTAACATTCAGAAAGCGATTGCTTTTTAAAATAGTCCTGGAAGAGAATGGTAAGGAAGCAAAGAGAACAATAAGTAACATTTAAAGTATGACTTTTAGCAGATTATTATGATTTTTGGAATGATAATTCAAAGGTGATATTTTCTCACTGAATGGGTCAGCATCTGAGCTGATTGAAAATTCCTTCCTGTCTTAATTACATTTTTATTATTGCTGAACTATTAAAGCAATTTTGTTTGTGGGCAAATGAACTACATTTCATTATATCTCAATTGCCAACTTGCTAAACAACAATTTCAGCATCATATTCTGCCTTTAGTTATACCTCTCTACTTCTGAAAACAATTACTTGTGTTCTGGTAACCTGATTCATAGCATATTACTTATCCAGCCTTAAAATTTGGCAGAATGTGAACTCTAAGCTTTGTGACGATAAGTAAGAGGGAAAGAGCTCTAACGTGTCTTCAAATCCCAAACGGTTTTCAAGGATGGCATTTATACATTGCCACATTTGTGTAAGAGCAGGACTTTTATTTGCAAAATAAGTTTTAAAAGTCTTAAACTCAAAATTAGTTAAAACAATCTAGATTGATGTCGTATCAAATATACATAATGAACATATTAAAGTAAGTTTTGTTCAAATATATTAAAAATTTAGAAAACTCAAACTGTGTAAAATTCCTTTTATCACCAGCTGCAAGTTACAAATGAAGCAAGGCAGACCTCCAATGCACCTCCTGTCCTTGGGAGGTGCTAGCTGTTCAGTGCCAAACATTTTTTTGAGAGTACAGGTGCTTGCTGTCTTGCAAATATAAATTTAAATCTCAGACTTCAAAGGGGGGAATTCAGATGGCATGTTAATATATTCTAAATATTTAACATGTATACCCTAAGGCTAAATAAAATTTGACTCAGTGTGAAAAAAAGTTCTTTCTAATGAAAAAATAGTCAAGGACTTTACTCAGATGATAGATTTCTTTCCAAGTGGACAGACTACACCCTCGTATAATGGCAGAATATGGTCTCATCCTCCAAGGAAACAGTTACTGCACATGAGCATTATGGATTATCTGCACAAATTTGCGCTTTCCAGAAATGTCAGGTTCACTATACACGCACTACAAGATAAATCCCTGCTTGCTTTTTAAGCGCAATAGATAAGCATGGGCTGCCACCATCAGAGAAACTTATGTAGGCTGTGTCTTGTTTCTGTTGTTCCTGAAAGCTCCTCAGACACAGGCAAGAGGTGGCTGTATATAGATGATTTTTTCCACCAGCAGCAATTGTCTTTCCTGGCGACCTACAGCCACCCCATTACTTGGTAGAGGCACAGTTAGAAAAAATGCTGATTGAGTATGACCTTCTGCTACCAAAAGAACAGATCAACTTGTAGATGGCTTGTTTGCTGCATTTGAAATCCTTGACCAGGCATTTTCCAGGAAAATGGCCCTGATAAGCAACAAATAACATGTGAGTTGCAAGATGACTGTCTGATCTTCTGAAAAGGCCTTTTGAAAAGCAGGGTGGGAGGGCAGAATAGTTCATTCCTGGGCCTCACTGACGTGCCATGCTGTCTCACCTTATCAGTCAAGGTGTTAAAGAAAGTTTTGGATAAAATTACTCCAATACTCCTAATGCACAGCAGATATACACACATACTTGCATAATAATTTAATACAAGAAAGGGCATATGGTTTTCTAAATGGAGATAATAGTAGCAATTAACCTTGAAATGTATTACATTAGCTTTAAAATATTTGTAAACTAGGTAACAAGAATGTTTCAATATGTGTCCTCATAATGCATTAGTGGACTCAGACTGTTTTTCAAGAAAATGCTAATCTTGGTAACAACAGGGTTTTGACAATACTGTAATACAGGCACGACGCTAACCTATGAGTTGCAGCATTCAAAAGTATGGGTATTGCTTACAACTACTTATGTAAATTGGATAGCTTAGGTAGAAAAATGGACGCATTCCTAAGGACTCAGCTAGAAGAGTAGTTTCTACAAGAAGAGGTCTCTTACCAATTATTAATTTGTGGTAAGCCAGAGACACAGTGAGTATGGATAATGTAAGGGGTCCAAAAGGCATCTCTTTTTATAAGTGTGCCAGCAAATATTCACGCAACTGTGAGGTATGACGCTCCTTACATACTGCATATAACTCATCTTTTTCTTCACCGTGAAAGTAATAGATCTTACAGTTTTGGGCTGTGAGTCATTACGACTTTATCCAGAACTTTTTCTCTGCCCTCTCATCACACGCATGCACAGAAACTGATACCTTTATAGTTGGTCAATCCCATCAATGATTTCAACACAAGATTATGTAACTTCTTAGCTGTCTATGTAATGGCATGGATTGCCTTTACAAGCCATCACTGAACACAAAAGGTTGCAAGCCATCAACAGAGCAAGCCATCACTGAACACAAAAGGTTGTCAGTCTGATGGAAAAGGGTAATAGAGGGACCAAAAAAAAGTCAGGTGGATTTCATGTAACTCAATCCTGCTCCCCTCCAACAGGAATATTTAAATAAAGCTATTCATACAAAACATAGTTTGGAAGTGAAGTTTGTCATAAAAGGTGAAACCAAATGAGATTTACTCAAAGTATAGGCAAATACCTGTGCCAATACCTCCCTATCAAACCTTGGTCTGTGCCAATACCTCCCTATCAAACCTTCTTGATGTAGGGGTAGAGCCTGGAGTACAAGAGTCTACTCTGATGTACCTACAACATTTGCTGAGTGTTACGCATTATCATAATGCATATGTCCAGTGAAGATATCTTCCTTCACGTCCTAAACAATTCACTTCTCTAATAACCCTTTCTCTTTTCTGCTTCAGACCTACTGGTTTATTTTGTATAAATACAGAATAAAGATTTTTGTATAAATACAGAAAACTCAATTCTGTATTAGAATTTGTTGTTAGTAATGAGTGTTAAACTTATAATCATACTTCTATGTAAAAATATACAATATTTCCTACAATAACTTTGCTATAACTACTGGGAAATAACTATCTGATTAATAAATGAGTATTCACCCCATTTAATCTCTTTTCTTTCATTATCTCACATTATCAACAATGAGAATAGAGCTGTTGTGGCCTGCTTTGGATGATTCAAGTTTTATCTGTCTGTTTGAAGAAGAATAATTTTTGGACTATTGATCCAAAAAAGAAAATGTGCCTGGAGAAGCATATATATTAATGCTTCTGTAGTTTTATCAGAAAATGACAGTAATCAGAAATAAAGATTGGACAACTACAATCAGAAATTACTTCTAGAGATACAACTGGGGAAAATGACTGCAGAAATCAAAAACAGAGATGATGCATCAGATTAAATCATCTGCCTCATTAGATTTAGGCAGCATTCAGTCTGTCTGGACTGAATTTTCTACCAGGTGATGAACAATTCATCAATAGCTACCAGAGAAATAGGTCAGATAACTAAAGGAAGAACTCTCCTATATAAAAAAAAAATAGCTAAAACACAAGATCTTCTTTATAGCCCTAAGAAGATATACAATCATTTGTAATTTTATAGGAAGAAAATTTCTTCAGATAAAGCGCAGAATTCAGGAGGGGACCACAGGTCAATGTGAAAATACAAACTATTATATTAAATAATAAGGCTGCCTAGCACACTTTCAGTGATGCTGCTTAATCTTTCACCTTTGATATAAGAACACATATGACTAAAATGATTTAGCAAATGTAACTGACCTCATCAGGCAACTGAAAAAAACCAGGAAAATTCAACTAATCTTTCTTACTCTACGAGCAAGAGCATGAGAAGGTAAAGTAACTGGAAACAAGCCATTTTTAATGTGATTATTGGGATGTTGATCCACATGGGTCTACCTGAATCGGATCATGGAGTCTCGGTGAAGTGCAGAAGATGACAGTACATTGGTCAGAGATTAGCCAAAGCAACTAGCAGACTGTTAATCATAATGCAAAGCTCATAATCACGACAATGCAAGGACCTACTAAAACCTAGTAAGGGTTTTCACAGCAATCCTATTGAACTACAGAATACAATGATATATGTAATCTGTGATGTTAGGGAGACACCAGCTTGAAACCACGTGAAATAAAGCTCCTAAAATTTGGAGTTACTATTTTCTAATAAAAGAGACATGGAGCTAAATATTATATGCTATATTTTAAATGTCTTTAAACTAAAAAGACATGAGGTCAAAACTGGACTGGAAGTTAACATAAGGGCATAAGGGCCAAAGCGGAGCATCTCTTTACATTTTATGTGAGCAAAATGAATGTAGTCTGAGTTAAAAGTATGTGTATCTAGTATATTTAAATCCATATACCCTTGATGTGTCAAAAAGCCTGACTTTCTGAAGCTGAGAAATATTCTGAGTGAAGGTGACTGATGGGAAAACCAGATAGAAAAATATAATAAAAATTAGGAATTCTATATGAAGATGCATTAGATGGCAAAAATTTTGCAATCCAGCAATAAAGAGAGAAGTTTTGGTTAAAAACTCATTTTCCTCCTGTGGTATAGTAGCTACATTAGGTATAAATATGAGAGTAATAATGGAAAAAAGGGAAATAACAATCTGAATGAATTATGATGTACAGAAAACTTACAGAGGAAACTAAAGGCAAAGGAGAAAAGTCATTATTGAAAGGCCTAAAGAGCTGGGGATAAACTTTTAGAGTTTATATTTGGGTTGGTTATTTCTAAAATGTATTAGGAACAAAAGGAAGCATATTAACAAGGATAGCGTCATAGAGATAATATAGCAAATGCAGTTGATCTTCCTGATTTCTGAGACATGTACCAAATGACTGACACAGAGCTAACGGCCAGAAAACATATACCGCCTAATTAAAAGGGAGAGTAAATGTGGGAATGATGCAGAGAAATAAACAACATGACTCACCAGGTGAAGATAAGGGGAAAAAAATGGAATCAGACACTGTTTTTTAACAATAGCAAAAAGGAAGAAATTGTGAAATGAAACAATTACTCCTTCTTCCCTTGTCATCTTCAGAACATGTCAAGGTTTTGGATTGACCCCACCTAATTTTGGAAAGCTTGGAAATCTCACAATTTGAGAATATCACTGACCTTAACAGACAGATCCCAAATAAAAAAGATCACTTGTTCTCACTTGGTCTCTCCTCTCATCAAATGCATTTCATGGTTTACCCAAAACATGCTATGGGGTTCATCAAAAAAGCCAATGGATAGAAGTTATTGCCCTGTGGCATACAGGAATGTAAAGCACATGATCTGCCAACTCCTTTTTACTTCATGTATCAACTTGTGAAATTTACTACTCTCGGGCTTCATTTTCCTGATATCTTTGCATACATCAGGAGATAATTCTATTTACTGTTGTAAAGCATTTTGAATTCTACAGAAAAAAAAGTGCAGAGAGTATTATTAGCACTAATATATTTCTAAACAGAATGGGTACACTTGATTTCACTATTCAGGTTATTTTCTTCTGCCTACCAAGTTCAGCATGCCATTTTTCCCCTAATCATTGACAAAACTGTGTTCTTAGAAAATGTTTACTCTTCTACTCAACAGACCATGAAACTAATTAGCTCTAAATATCTTGCTTAAAAAAATCCATAACATCAACTTAAGGGGGTTTTTTTGATAATTAAAAAAGACATAGGTTTGGGGTTTTTTTTTTTTTGCTATTTCAGCCTTAAGTACTGAAAAGTAATAAAAGTTCTCAAAACTTGGTAGTAACTGTGCATGTTTTGAATTGTATCACCTACATTTACTGATAGCTAAGCTAGCGAAAAAGTGAAAAAAGAGGTCAATAAATGTAAGTAGAGGGCATTTACAGATTTTCATTAAAAGGGAATTCAGCCTTGTGGGTGATATGTAAAAGTAAAGGCATTACAGAGATAGGCAAACACTGTGTGGTATATAATTTTCCTTTGCTTATGGTGGCTCTTTGACAGTAGGAATGCAGCATTTACTTATTCCAAGTAAATAAATAAAACAGATACTTTGAAAATATAAATTCTATATTGAGTAGCCAGTAGGAAGTAGGGGAAGTAAATATCCGAAGTTGTCTCCTTGGGGGAGATAAAACAGACCAGGATCCCACCTTTTTCTCATACCCAGGTTATTCTCAATAAAATTCTCTACGTTATCACCTTAAATTACAAAAGAGTAAAACCGAGCAATAAGGTTCTAGTATTCTTCCATTTCATAGTAGATGAGACAATTTCCATTTATTCAAACTCCCATTCTATATGAAATAACTAATAACCAAACTGCAACAGGAATGAGACCCTTGTGTTCATGAACTGCATCACAACTATCCACCACAGAGGAAAGCTGAGAGTTCTCTGATCAACTCTCTGCTTACTTGGGTCTAATATTTTTGTTCGTTTTTAGAAAAAGGTTAATGACAAACTAGTCAGTTTGCAAAAGGTATCGTATTGACAACTCAGAGTGTCGTGCTCTTTGTCCGTTTATTTCTTTGACATCTCTTTATTTGCAGTTACAGTATTTACCTAGTTTGATCTCTGTGGATGTAAAGCACTAGACAAGCACATTATCATCGGGAGTGACAATTAGTCTTGAGAAAAGAAGCTCCTCAGCAGATACTGACCTGGGAACACTAGAAGGTTTTTCAGCACCAGCAGACCAGCCTTCAGAAGCTGATTCGGAGGTGTCAGACTGCTTAAAGCAGGCAACTAAGGGCTGAAGGCACCTATTACAAATTCCCTTGGCTAGCAAGTTCCTTTTCTTACCTGTCTATTTCTGTTTTTTAAAACTGTATCCAGAACTTGAGGCTTCTAGTATGATAAAAACAGAAGGGGAAGAGCTTTCCTCTTATTCATTCTGCCCAGTAGTGGCCCGCTGACCCGTCATGCAGGACACACAACCTGGTCAGGTGCTCCCATGTGCATAGCTCCAAACCAACACCCACACATGCCGCTGTCTACGAATGACTTGCTGGTGCTGTTGGAGCAGAAATATTCGATCAAGGAAAACTTCACTGGAGTTCCGTGTTAAAGATTTCTATCTGCTGCTCACTTGCTCACATCTGAGCAGTTGTTACAACAGCTGTTTTAATTCAATTTATCTTGTTATAGCCAAAGACGTAATTGAACAAATTACTTTAAGGAATTCCTGAAATTGCTATTATTAAAATTTCTATCATCTCTTTTTCTTTTGCATACTGTCATCTCAAGATAATAATTTCACATATTGGTCCATGATTGTTTTTGTACTTTGTAATTCTGCGCATAACTCTCTTTGACATCAAGACTGATCTTAAGAAAATGGCAGAAAAGCCCGTATGTTTATTACAAGCTATTTCTACTAAGAAGTGCTAGTGACTATGAATCCTCTGAAATAAATATTCCTCTCTTTCCATCCATGAACAACACTGGGAAGAGGGACATCATGGTGGAAATGTTGAAATTCCCAGCAGATCATAGCCTGGATGACAAAACAGCTTCAGCGGCTGCTAATTTCAGAGCAACCACAAGTAACTTCAGCCTTGTTTCCAGCCATATCAAGTCCTTGCCAAAACCAGTTGTAAATATCACAAGCAACTCCCTATGTGTCCATGGTTTTGCTCTGTTGAATGGGAAGCTGTCAATAGCCAGGATTATTAAAATGGCATTAGAAGCTGCTTTAACATTTTAGAGGAATCAAATGTTTCAGTAATTTAACTTAATTATTACAATTTTAGCTGTAAAGTTCTACTACCACCACTCTCAGGGCTCCTAAGCAAGGAGATTAGATAGATATCAATAATATAGAAACATAGAATCCACATTTCACAGTAACATATATGATTACTTCTATGCCTTTTTTTTTCCTGTAGAGGTACTAACTGCTATAAGAGTATTTCCTAACAAACAGGGTATTCTTAGGTAAGTATTTTTGATCACTCATATCCTTCACATTTCTTCTCTGAACCTTATCCCTAATGGTGTATATTTCAATGCTTACATTGATGAAGATGAGTTTACTTTGCTGTTTATTTAATTAATAAGTGATTTAGCTTTTGAAAATCAATCCAGCTTTCCAAAGAAACATTAGAACAAAACCATTTTAACTTAGGAAAGGGCTGATCTCATGGTGCTTCAACCACTCTGTCTCCAACAATTTACCCACAATAACTGACATACAAGGAAGATATTCACATGCAAAACCTCTTCCATATCTTGATCAAGTTCATATGAACCTTATGTATGAAGATCACGATCTTTTCAGAAAAGTACTAAAAGTATACAGAAATCATATAAACTGATATCCTGAATATTGCATAATCTTAAGATGCTAACATACTGTATATTCAACTTGCTCAGTTCTTCTATCTCATTTTAATTGTGAATGACTTTTGGAAAAACTTGCCATACAAGAAATATGATTAATTTTAATTTTATATCTAGGTGTGAACAAACTTTCCTCCTTAGGTATCAATACATTACTCCTTACACCTAATACATTACTGTTTTAAAAAATCAGTAAAGTTTATTAAGGAGGACATAACCCAATTCTTGAAGAGTTAAATATTTAACCTAGAGACAAAGTCTGTGCAATCCACAACCCATGAGAGTGAATAAATCTGTTCTGCTACTTATCACTTTAGGAGCTGTCATACAATATTAAAAGCATTTATTTGAAAATACTTTTATAACAACAGTAAAACCACTCAGCAGTTAAAGGCAACTAGGCAAAAACCACAGAAAGCATACGGTTACCTAAGTGAGTGCAATACATCATAAAATAATATTTAACCTAGAGATAAAGTCTCTGCAAGCCACAAGCTACAAAAATATATAAGCCTATTCTGTTACTTATCACTTTAAGAGCTGTCATACAATATTAAAAACATCTATTGGAAAATTCTTCTCCAACAACAACAGAATCACTCAGCAGTTGAAGGCAACTGGGCAAAACCACTCCTGTTATCTGAGGGAGTGCAGTACATCAGAAAATACGTATAAGCAAGTACATACAATTTTTACTCCGAAAATATTTTATTCTTTTCATAATGAAAATAATAGCATACTATTATTATTACACACACAATTTGTATTGAAGAGCCTAAAGAAAGCAGAATGTTACTTACACTTATGATAGTTATTATGACACTGAAAAGAGGAAAATGAGATTTTGCTATTGATTGACACAAATTGCCCCTGATTCTTTCAAATTAATGTGGAAGTGGTTCACAAAGTTCAGAATCATGATAAACCGGTGTAGGAAGGACAACAAGCTATCTTCAAGCTTTTGTTACCATGATAAGGACTAATTCTGAAACCTAGATTTCTACCAAAGCTTCAGTATGATTTAGAGAGTTCAGATTTAGCATCCTGCTTTGGGTGCATGGTGTTACAGATTATTACTGAATCTGTAGATGACTTCCAGATAGACGTAGGATGTGTTTTATAAGCCATAAACTATTTGTTTGTATGGAACATGCCAAAAGAGTTCACTGGGACATACTAACCTTTGAGAAAAAAAAAAAAAAAGAAGGGATATAACCTATCCAAAACCAGACAACTGCAAATGTCCTTATAACAAACAACATTTTCAGAAAACTGCGACCCACTTCCGCACCGATTTCTGGAAAAGCACATGGATAGTCCAAATACACTTGCAAAATTCATTTTTTCTTAACGTTCTACTTAAAAACGTCTCTAACATTTGCACAATTTTATGATGCATATATTTTTCATTCCTGGGTGGAAACGAATAGCCTTGATACTTATAACAATTTTTTCAACTCCCTAGTAAAAGTGTATAAATCTTCTGTTTTTCTATTGTAATCAATTCAGATCTTTAATTCTCAAGTTTAGGAAAAAAATGGGGAATAAACCTGCCCTGTTCCTGAACTAAGAGAAAACAAATTCGTAAGTCTGTGCAATTTAGCTAAGCCCCATTTTCATACATCATTGTTTATATCTATTACTTGATTCCCATGTAACATGCCTTTTATCTCATTCACAGCAGGTGAACACCACAGAGTAATGGGGCATATATGTCCTCCTGTGGTTTCATCTAGCTGGCATGTGGAAACCTGTCCTACACTAGGTAAGAAGAAACTTTAAGACTCCATGCACAAGCAGACTGCCAGTGTTTTGGCCAGTGAGGCAGACAAAACAGGCAGCTACACGAGAAACTTACAGAACTCTTACAAACACTTACAGGCAGCTTCACTATATTTCTAATTGTCTTTCCATTATCAGCTTCCTCAGCCATAAAAACAAGTACAGACAACAACCAAGTGCTAAATTTTGCCAGGGAAGCCGACCAGATGTGACAATCAGACTCGACAGAGCACACACAAACCTGCCGACCAACCCAAAAAGTCAATGCCGCTTTTTTCTCTGAATCTCTGCAGCCTCTAATGCCAGAGATAACTTTTATCGTAACATTTCTCAAGTTGATTGACATTTCTATTTACAACTGAACACAAAACAAAAAGAAAAGTAGAATTTCATACATTTGACGGGAATCTCTCCGTTGTTATTTAAACTCAATATAATGCACTCTAATGGACACATAAATTCTTTATAAAAATGTGCTTGATGATAACACATTTTTGTGAGTCCCTGCAGGGTTTTCAGATTCTGTAATCAATATTAGCAAGTCCACACAAGACAGCCCCACAGACAGAGAAAAAGTTGAGTGAACTTCCTTATTTAAAATCACTACGTTCCGTGAAAGGGTTACATAAACAGGATTACATTCGACCTTTTCCTAGGAGCAAATTTTGCTTATATTCTTACTCGTTAACACATGAAACCACAATCTCTCAGTCAACAAAGTTCCCCTTTTCATAGGCATAAGTATATACACTGTACTCAAATGCTAGCTTACAGGAAGATTGGAGAATACAATATTTCTTCAATATTTGAGAAACAGACCATTTCAGTCTGGAACCTAATAAAACACTGAGATGCAATGAATATCATTACGTTATCAACCATGCTACAATCAGTGGGTTTTAGACTAACTTTTCATATGGTAAGAATAGCTGCACTTTTAGAAGTAAGGTAAAACCCCCCAATATTCCGCTAGCTTTTACAAATAAAAAGCACATTTAAATACAGTAGGCTGCTTCTTTTTCATTTTTACTGCTTTATACAGAAACAATATTGCTAAGAAGAAAGGAGGTGATCTAAGATAAACAAAGCATCAAGCAATAAAACTTGAACTTGATTGCCTTGAGTGAATGTTCAAGTTGCTTATTTTGAATCTGAGTATTGTAGTTCTTCCTCAAGCACATTTTAAAATATGAATAGTAAATTAAATATTCACCAGGTTTTTAAATGCTGTGAAATATGTATCTTGGTACTGTAACAATCCCAGTACAGATGATGTTAACATGAAGAGATTACCAACCAATTTTGCATAGATTACAATACAATTTTAAGGCAATATAACCGTATCTGCATGTTAACCTCCTGAAATCTGCTTTGACCTCTACTACTTTAAATTCGCAGACTTAAAACAGGAATAAGAGGTTCAGATTTTAAGGCATTTCTCCCTGCTTAACACCTACGTTTATACCTGCAGTATTCAGGATACCAGTTTATCTTTCCTGCGAGAGAAAATCACCACAACTTAAGCATCAACACCACACAGCCGCCGATGCGCACGTCGCTCGGGAGGTGGCCCGGGTAGTGCCGTACGTGCCGTTCGCAGGTGCCCCTGGCCTCGCCGCAAGAGAATAAGCAGAGCAGAAAAATGACAAGCCACTGAAAAGCACTCCCTTACCTTCTAAACCTGCTTCAATCAGCCCAAACTGTTCCAACACTTTAACAAAAAGCACAATCACGATCAAAACTGCTATCATTTCAAGCCCTTCCAAGTTCATGATGAGTTAGGTCATGGTCTGACCACCGCCACTGAGGAAAGTGCTCTTCTGCCTGGCTTGCTTTGCAAAGCCATTAAACTAGGCGCAGAAGGCTCCCGCCAGGGAAGGGGGCGAGCGGGAGGGGAGCGGCAGGGAACACATCCTGCCTACCCGAGCAGAGCCCGGGAGAGGCAGGCGGACCGGCTCCGGCCTGCCGGGGCTACCCGGCTCCGCCACGGGCAGGCAGCCATGCGGCAAGCAGCCATGCGGCAAGCGGGGGCCGCCCGCCCCCGGCCCCCCCGAGGTGGCCCGGGGGCGTCCCCGGAGCCGGGCCGTGCCGGGCGCGGCGGCCCCTCCGGCAGGAGCAGGGCCGCGTGGCTGCGGGGAGCGGGCGCGCAGCGGGGCCAGCGCAGGCCCGGCGGCCGCCGGGGAGGCTGCTCCGAGGGGCGGGGGGTGAAAGCGCTGCCGAGGGGACGGCGAATTCCCAGGCAGCCGGAGCCGGCCAGCCCTCGCCTCGTCGCCCTGTGGCTTTCCCGAACCGTGCTGGAGAGGATTTGCCAGGGCGCGGCTTGCCAACTTCGCCCTTAGTTTCTCCGGGTAAAAAACCTGCCTCAGATACAGTGCGAGATACAGACTCGGACACGGTCCGAGACACGGACTGTTGCATGTGGCAAGCGACGCATAGCATTTTGTACCCGGCAGTGAATTAAGAGTCCTTTTTTTGCAGTTAAACAAAACCCCAAATATGCTGTCTCAGATTCTCTAAGGCTTATTACGTGGGCTCGTTCGGAAAACAAAATTGAAAAGAACAGATTGAGAAGGAGCAGGAAAAGCAAGCTCATTATTTTTGGTGCTTTCTCACTTCCGTAATATTTACTAAACAAAGTATTTTCCATGGAAAATATTAGCGGTGAAATACAGGAATCCTAAACACAGGACTGAACTGTACCTTACACCAGTAACTGGCCTGCCTACAACAGCTTGCAGTACTGGCATTGTCGCACGCAGCGCACAACGCTATTCGCGGTTAAGGATTTACTCTTTAAATCCCTTAATAATTTAGCATCTAAGAAGGAATTTACATTAGAAAAACAGCACCTCTATTGCAACAGAAATGAGCAGGGGAACAACTGCAGCAAATTTAATCCTGTCTGGTACAGTACTGTCCCCCAAACGGCGGTAATCAATTACTGCCAAGGGCTCAGTTTTCTTTCTTTCCTTGGATAAGATTAAAAAAATAATCATTGTGTCATGTGAGAACTGGCAGCAACTTCTAAGTCCCCCAGGTATACTTGCATTATGATGGGTGTAATCATTACTGAAAACAGTGGAATGAAGTGGGAGTGAGGGGGCTAGCAGATATAATGTAGGTACCTTTTCTTCTCCAGTGGATGGATAAATCCATACAGCGTAATGTTCACATGTCACTGTTCTGTCCTTTTTTGCTCTGGGTTGGACTCCCTAAAGCTGCTTAGACTTCTGTCAGAAAACCCGAGGTTTATCACTCCATCCTAAATATTGTATTAGTTTCATTTCTGCAGGCCAGTTTTCCTTGGGTATCTTTGCCTCTATTTGCTGCAAGCTTTCTCCTTACATTCTTCCTCTTTCTCTCATTTAATCTTTGTTCCAAACAAGGCTAAGTATCTTTCCCCTCTAAGCCACCTTATAAATGGCTTTAAGGACAGTGGGTCCAGCTCTCCTTCAATGTGGGACTAAAATGGGCTAATTTAGCAGCAGCAGCAACATAACATCTGCAATCTGCATGCCTTTACCCAAAAGGTTGATATAAGTTGTGTTTGGGTACATGCAACTTTGCCACCTGAACTGGCATATTCGATTTCATTAACAGCTTTCATTAATATTTATCTGCTGAAAATGTTAAAATGAAAACACTGTTGTAAAAGACCCAATATTTACTAGTTTTGTGACTTACTCAGAGCCGAGAGCAGAAAACTGGAAAGCAGAGCTTGTGGTGGCGGTGCTGCAAAGAAGGTGGCTGCCATTGCTCCCCAAAATTGGACCTCACGACTGGCAGTGACTAGACAAATAAGCACGTGGAGATCCGCTGTCTGGGATCTGCCTCCTCAAGTACGGGCAAAGTAAACAGTTTTCTCAGAGGTGTAGGTCTACAGCACCTATGGCTAATTTTGACTCTTCTTCCAAGGCACAGCAGAGAAGTGGAGATGAAAGGAAGGAGTTAGTATTACTCCAGTGTTACAGATGGATGCCAAAGCACAGTAAGGATAATAATCTTGAGGGAAGGCTAGGACTTTACAAGAAAGCTGTGACTAAACTCTGGTTCCTCAAGCACTGTGAACAAGCCATGAGAATCTCCTTCTTTTTTTTTTTTCCTCCTTTTGATATACGTACAGGTAATCTAATATGCAGTTAAATATACCTTCCCTCATTAGGTCATTGCTTTTTAGCAAAACTTATAAAACCTTACAAAAGATATTTCTCCTGTAGGAATGCAAAATAGCATAAAGCTATCTCTGATCCTCATATTCCTACCTGCTTAAAAATGGAGTCGACTCTATTGACAGCTAGGGTTACAAAGACATCATTATTTCTCTCTCCAAGTACCTTGCCAAAACCAGTGAAGTGGCTTGTTGGTTACTTCTTTGCCTTCCATTAAAAAAAAAGAAAGTGATCTTCATTTACCCATACAGTTTTATCAAAACATGATAGGAAGAATGTAGCTAACATACTTGCAAATATTGAAACCCTATTTTCTCTCTTGTCTAACTACCCAAGCCTTAATATATTGTGGAATTAGACTTGGAAAAGGTCTACAAGATAAGTAGGAATGGAGGAAATGGGAATAGGAGGAAAGATATTAATGCATAAATTACCATGCCGTATAGGTGGTTTTTACACAAGAGCATGTAGCTGTGTTTTTCTTATGTATAACTGCAGATGAAAGGTTTCAGCCTAGAAAGTGTTATAGATGCTGTCTCCTTTTCAACAAAGCATTTCGCAGGTTCTTAGTTTTTATCATGAGAGTAAATATATTAAATTGAAGTCACTGGTTATATTTCGAGCTATGACATATCTAAGTGGTCACTTCTCATCCTGTGATGGATGGAGCTCTAAACGACAATACAGTGACTCTATTCACATTACTGTGACTGAGATCCTTGATACCATTAATGTTACTGCTATTGCTTAATGCTATATATCATGAAATGTTAATGTTAAAAAAAGACCCCATCAATTTAGACTGAAAAGTGATGAGCGGGTCTATTGATGGAGTCCCAGCAATGGCTGTATTTCTTTCTTACATTTCCTTTTCTTATGTGCTCATATTCATCTGGATGCTATTAAGCCACTCTCAGGTTTTCATCATGGCTTCCATGAGGATGATTGCTATCCACTGATATTCCTTACCACCTAGTTAAATAGTTTATGGGAGCCTGGCCTGCATAAGTCAAAAGCAGTTGGATTTGGTTAAAAAGTTCAGATTAGTGACCCGAGCTAACATTGATGACTTTGTGTAAAGCAAAGTGGGATGCACACATGCACTGCTGCACTAACAGGTTTTGGGGAAGGCTGTCGTTGGCAGGGGGGCAGTTAGTGGTAGAGCTAACTGGCAGAGCTGGGTGCAAAAGAGGACATCTACGCACAGCAAGAGAAAGCTGAAATGAAACAGCACCAGTGGGAGTCCCATGTCATACATGAAGTCTGAGAACAGAACCTCTAATAGAAGCTACAATTTCTTGATTTTGACTGAGAACAACCTGAATAATATTTTTAAGCATGCATATGATGATGGTAAAAATCATGCTGTAAAGCTAGAGCAATCTAATGATTGCTTTAGAAGTGATGTCCCTGAAACTTATTACAAAGATAAATAATATTTTTCTCCTACCTTTAATAAGAACAACTTTGAATAAATATTCCAACATCCAATAAAATCATTAAAATATTTATTCTCTGTAGATATTTAAAAGAAATTTATATTTTTTAATCTTAAAAGGGGGTAAAACACTTTCTTTCTAAAGGAGAAAATGGGCCAGAAAATCTTGATGTATCATAAGTGCAAATACTTTATTATCTCACCAGCTAACTGCTATTACACTTTAGTCTCTTTTTCTCTCTTAAATTTACTACTAGCATAAGAAATTAAGAGAATAAAATAGAACATAAATGTAAATTAAAAAAAAACCCTAGTAAATCTTCTAGCTTATCAAATCACTGAGTGAAACCAGCAAAAAGATACAAACTTTTCTCTTTTAGTTTTAACTCTCTTTCTTAGTAAATATTTAATGAATCCAAAGAAAAAATGCAAAACACTATGATGCATTCAGCCACTATAAATGTTAAATCTTATAATGGCCCACACCTTGCAACTTTCCTTCAGGCATTGAGCCAACGTGCCTTGACTTCCATCTTTCCCAGATTAAGTACTGGTAAAAAAAGAGTACAGCAATCTGACATCATAGTGCCTCAATTTCTTCCTTTTCACAACTTTTATCTAAGTTTACATCCTGAACTGTGTCCAATGTTTTTCACAACTCAGGGAGTTGCCACAGTTCAGACATAATGATGCTTAAGTCATGTCAGAAGAAGACTACTTCCTAGTCCCACCCAAAACATCGTGATATGCACGATGACTCCCTAACCAGGCATTTCAGCCCCATGTCAGCAAGCAGCAATAATTTTATGGGCTGGCATGGAGGTTGTGTCTCACTCTAATTGTCTCCGGTCGTGGAAGTGGGGCAGATGCAGCAATGAAGCAGAAGTTCTGGCTTTTCACACTTGGCGTATATTTAGATATCAATGCATAAATCCTGTGCTTTTGCAGAACTGATTAAAATAGAAAAAGTTACGTACTACAATATTCATAAGTGGACTTTTCGAAGACTCTGACATAAAACACCCTCACTAGCCAACTGAGATGTAGTCCCAGTTGAAAAGTATATCTGAAGATATGGATAATATCATAACATTGCTCTTCAGAAGTTTTGGGTTGCTATAAATATCAGAAGCAGCACAAAATCTGTCAATATGTCAGTTATTATAAACAGTCTTCTGAATAGTATTCAGAAGTATTCTGAAGCCCTTAAAATGGAATTATATTTCAAGTTTATCCCTTTCCATACGGTGAAAATATGGCTCCCTAAATCTGATAATGTATATTTCTGGAAATCGATGCAGATATCATATTAACTGTGACCATGAACTATATATCATTGGAAGACAGAAATTTTCTCATCGCATGGAAAAACACCGTTCTGATAACTCCATCTTTACTGGAGGTCCTTAAACCTCATTAAAAAGAAAAAATCTTCAGAAAAGTTCAATGTCTTAAAAACATCAGACAACTATATTTTAAAACTGTCTGTGGAAACTGAAGCTGAAAAATACTTGGCTGTTGTAATTCCACAGATGAAGCTCAACTGTTCTCATGATTTGTTTGTGCTACCTATTTATTAGCAAGGATTTTTCTCCTAAGAAACTTAATGATTTTTCAAGTGTTTGCACTTGAGGGAACATATTGATCATTTTCCAAACTACAGAGAAAATCCTGTCACACAGAATTTCAAGACAGTTATTTATTAACTGTCATTTGTAAAACTCCTATGCATCTTCAGCAATGAAGAACTAATGCAGCAAGCTTCATTTCACATTTTGAGATAGTCAGAGTCAAGGAATGGTGTTTTATGATACTTGCTTTAATTTGCTCTGAATGACACATGGCCTCAAATAGTTCATGTTCAATGCCTTACACAACTGTGGGATCCCAGAGATGGTACCAGGTCTCCAGCAGCTTATCTCACTATGCCTCAACAGGCCTGTCAGTACCCACACCTCCATTCAGTCAGTATTGTTCAAGAGACTGTGTTATTCTGCCAAACTGTAAGTGTGTGACCTAATGCTTGGGACACAAGTAGTTTCACTGAAACTTTCCTAGCCATGTCAGTCCTGCAGCCCTTTAACCTGGGTATCACCTCTTGTTTATTTCTCCCTTTATGCTCTCAAATCCAGGGTATATCTTATGCGTTCAGTGCAACAGCTCTAAGATTCAATGTTTTTTCCCTGTCAGACAACTACAATTTTATTTTAGACTTCTGTGGTTTTGCTCCGTAACTGTTGTGACCTCTTTTCTGTCCTTGTCAAGTGCTATCTTGCTCCTCTTTTTATCCACTCAGGGTACTGCTGCAAAGATCATCATTCTGGCTTGCCACTCCAACTCTCTCAGCCCTCCCTTTACATTTCTAATGAATCCACTTCATCATATACAAAATATTTGCCATCACCTTCAAGGCCAGTCCTAACATACTACTTCCACACCTAATCACTGTGTTCTTTTAGAGAATATTGAGCTGTTAACCCACTCAAGAAATAATGCTAGCTTTACTTATTCATAAATTAGATTTTATTCAAAAGGAATGTTGCTAGCTCTAATCCAGCCCCTTAATATTCTGAAATATTACTACATCTGTTCTCCCTGTGCTACAAAGTTTCTGTGATACACAGCATGTGGATGCTGACATTTTTGAACGCATAGCTATGGAGAGAGTGAGAATTTTATGACACAACATGGTAAAATTTTCATCTAGATAGCAAAGAAAGAAGACACATCATTAATAATTAGAAATACGCTCTGTTTTTTGCTACATTTTTTGCTGCATATTACTGGAAAACTGTGAAGCTTCCTGCGGACTTTAGCTGTGACCATTGTATTAAGTTAACTTTATCATAAATATGATTAGGAAACTTATCTACAGCCTCAGAATAAGAGACTGACAGAAGAGTTCCTCCAGCTCAGCTGATACAGCATGTGGATGTTTGCCAGACTTTTCCTCCTAATCCCTTGTTGGTTCATTAGTAGCTCACTGCAGACAACAAGAAACTGTTATGCCAATCAACAGTAAAAAGTCACAGGAAAGCCTAGCTCATACGCCTATGGAAAACAGCTTGAGAGACTGGAGCAAGACAGCATCTTTCACAGTTCTTCTTAAAAAAACTCAACCAACCACAAAACAGAACAGAACCAAAAAGCTAGGGAATCTGAAACCAATGTCTACTGAAGCGGTCTGACTTAAGCACTAGCGTGCTGTTAGGGTGTGTTTCTAGTCCAAAGGGTGAGCTCCTACTTTGCCCAGTTTTTATTGAGACAAATGGTAGAACAAAAGAGTAACAAGTTCAATGTCTTTTTTCAGACTGGATATACCGACATATATAGGGAAGTAAAGCAAGGTGCCAGATATACTCAGTTTCCAACTCTGCCCAGTTAACCTACTTGGAACACTATGAAGGAGCCCAAGAAGTTTCTTCCTAACAACTTGACATTGTGTCTTAATTTTTTTTTCTGCAGACCTCTACCGTGTAGGAACCTGATACAAACAAATCCACGTGCCTAAGGAAAGCTTGTTGTAGGTTCAAACATCAGAGTCTTAGTTTTGCTAGGAGTTTTGTTTTGGTAGGAGACTGATGCCATCTTATTACAGAAACTCATTGAAGGGTGCATTAGGGTGCCTGAAGACTCAAGGGGGATTGTACCATTTTTCTTATGGTGAAAAAACATCTTACAAATAACTTATACCAACCATATATTCAATAGTAATGGTTATCTCATTGATACTTGATGATTGTTAATGGTTGTTTTAAACCAGCTGACAAGGATAGATGGCCCTTTTTTGTGAACAACTGTACAGAAACAAACACTTGGCTTAGCAGTCTCAGCAGGCAGTCCTAACTAGTTCAGTTGCATATGTGGTCTTTACAGCATAGGTTTGTAGAACATTAGTGCAATGGTCCGGAGAGACATAAAGTAGTGGCATTTGCTATTTAAATGAACGGAAGATTCCTGTGCATTGAGCACCAAGACTTGGAGACTTTCAACGTTGCTAAACTCAGCAGAGCTGCTCTTAAATTAATAGACAGGAAATTCTTCTTGTTATCTAAATTCTCTCTCCCTCTCCTGTCTTTATGCAATATAAATGACTGTATTACCACTTCCATCCTCTATTATTACACTCCTTGGTGTCCGGTGAATATTTTTCTTTATAAAGTCGTCTTTTGCATACCAAAAATATGACCTCTTTTTCAACAGATTAGTAATTCTATTGGTTCATTATTCCTCACCACTCTGTTCTTTTTGAAAGCTGCTTTTATTTAAATTCAGATTTGCTGCACTGGAAAGATTAGGTCTTGACTTATACCTTCTCCCCTTGGGTCTGGATGGTGACCATGTTTCTCTGTGAGTTGGTAACCTTCCAAAATGGCATGGAAATTTCAGGAGCAAAGACAGACCCAGTGGAGACACAAAGAACAAACAAGACTCTGAAATTTGTTTACATATTAATCTTTAAAAGTGTCAAAAGAGTGTTGCTCTTTCATTTTAATATCTTATAAGAATTTCTATGAGAGGCCAGATAATATTTGCTTTGCTTTCATATTCACTGGTAATATATGATGAAGAGAGCTCCGAATGTTCCAGGGACTTCAGAAATGTAAAACAATATGAAGTATGACATTTAATGAACCTCACTTGTTGAAACAAACAAAAAACAAGTGGGATGCCTGAAAAGCCTCACTACAGTTAGGTATTTCTTTATTTTGTGTTTCCTATTGCTTTCTCTGAATACCTCATCAGTTTTTTGATTGATGTTCAATCCCCATATTCTCTCCCACCATAAAAATGACATGTGAAAATTATCCATGCAAATTCGTTACTTCATTGTGGATAAACTAGACTGATAGGCAACCATAGCTCTGTTTTGTGCAAGTTACATGAGAAAGTAGAGATAAGGGGTAGATGACAGTGAGAATGTGCCTGTTTCTCAGGAATAAAAAAGAACAAAGAATGAAACCACTAAATCAGAGTTATGCTAATTAAAAGGGAGACCAATAAAAGAAGACAGCAGGCACGGATAGATATGGTATGGTCACTTCAGGGCTCTGAATGGCCCAGGTCTGCCATGTTTAAAGCACAGACTGTCATGAAACAAAGAAAGACCAAGCTTTTTCCATGAGGCTTTTTGCTACCATTATTAGCACCACTAGCATTACAGTGTGTAAGACAGCCCATATTTTCTTGTCGGCTGTTGAACACATAAAAGGGCCTACTCAAGTAGCAAGGTTGAGCACTGTAAGGACAGGCATCAGAGGATGCATGTGGTGCATGATGGCCCAGTAAAACTCTTTCACCCAGCTGTCTCTCAGTTTACATGACAGAGAAAGGATCAATTTCCACAGGCTGTCAGGTGATTAAAATATTCTACAGAGTAAAACAAACAAAATTG